>NW_026895557.1:0-164450 GCF_033153095.1 Gastrolobium bilobum | reverse complement strand
AAGCTTTTTCAAGGTCCAGTTTGATTGCCATTGTACCTTTCTTTCCTTTTACTCTCCCCATAGAATGAACCAGCTCCTTAGAGTGCCGTTGACTTCCTCAATGCTGGAAGGGTTTTCTGCGTAATACTTGATATCGCTCCAAATCTGTTCACCAATAAATTCCCAGTTCTTTTTATAGAATGCTGCGGTATAGCCATCCTCCCCTGGAGCTTTCGAATCTTTCATAGAAAAGAAAGCTCGTCTGACTTCATCTTTTGAAATTGGAGCACCTAAGTTAACAGCAGTCTCATCGTCCACCTTTGGCCAAAGAGTCTGGACCCAAGGACGATCATGGTTTTCTTCAGAAAATAGTTTAGAGAAGTAAGCATTTATTACCCGTGCAATGTTGTGATCTTCTCTAATCAAGTTTCCAGCATCATCTTTCAACTCCAAGATCTTGCTCCTTCTACGTCTAACAATTGTTTTTGTATGATAGTACTTTGTATTCCTATCTCCTTGAGCTATCCAAGTAGCACGAGACTTTTCAAACCACAAAAGTTCCTCCTGTTCTAAAACTTGTTCAAGTTCACCCCTTATCTTGCCTTCGATCTTTTCCAAATGGCTTTTATTCTGCTCAGAAATTGCCCTCTAGATACCTTCAAGCCTACCAATCAACCTGTTCTTCTTATGATGGATATTACCAAACACATCTTTATTCCACTGCTTAATAAGAGGAGTGAAATCACGAAGACTATCAATTGTTCTTTGATCCTGACGCCA
This sequence comes from Gastrolobium bilobum, assembly GCF_033153095.1. Taxonomy (NCBI): domain Eukaryota; kingdom Viridiplantae; phylum Streptophyta; class Magnoliopsida; order Fabales; family Fabaceae; genus Gastrolobium; species Gastrolobium bilobum. Next base: position 163,691 of record NW_026895557.1, on the reverse strand, counting down.
GTTTTCCTTGATGAAATTGTTAAAAAATTGATGATCCAACCAAAAAGAATGAAAACGGAAAGGGCGTTCCACCCCATCAACTTTGCTTGGCTCTAAGGTAATAAGGATAGGATTATGGTCACTGTTAATACGAGGAAGCACTCGAACCTGGCCTTCATGAAACATCAACCTCCATTCAGCATTGCTACAAGCTCGATCTAAACGTTTAAAGACTCTATCTAAATGAAGAAATCTTGGTCCTCGCCATGTAAATTTAGAACCTATTCCTTCAAGATCAATCATCTTTATATCAGTTAGAAAAGAAGAAAATTTATTGCATCTGCTAGTATCAACTGGAGCACCACCACGTTTCTCACTTGGAAAGGCAATTTCATTAAAATCACCTGCAATTAACCAAGGAACCGAGATATCTTCTGATAACTGAAGTAAATCATCCCAAAGTCTCTTCCGAATTTCTTCTCTAGGACTTGCATAGATAACAGTATAAAGAAAAGCTTGATGATCTGCCAATGTAACACGAACATGAATAAATTGATGGGTCTGTTTTAATGCTTGAACCTGACACCTATCATTATTCCATAGTAACCAAATACCTCCCGTAAATCCATGAGCATCCTCCACTATTGAATTATTAAAACCCAGCTTTTTTATTATCTGTTTTTCTTTTGAACCACTTACTCGAGGTTCAAGAATAGCTGCCACCTCAATCTTATGCCTTCGAACCATCATTTGAAATGTTGATTTGAAGCACTTTTTAGCCGCCCCGCGGCAATTCCATGTAACTAAAGACATTAATCAATGGTAATTTGGCAGGATTGTGGGTCCACTGCCATCCCATTGTCATTGCACTGAATTTCAGATTCTGAAATCATCTCCACCTCAATATTGAGCTTATGGTTTATTGGGATATGCTTTCCTTCATCTCTACTTGGATCAGGCGCTTTTGGTTGGGACAAGCCATGATCTAAGCCGTTGATATTTTGACCATCCTTATCCACCTCCATTTGATAACAATCTTTGTTATAATCAGCAACAGTACTCCTAGCCACCATGGAATCTCCACCGCTTTTACCTCCAATGTCCTTACTATTATGAATCGCAACTTGCCTCCTCAAGTTTGTTGTATTATTGTTTGAGGTACCTCTGTCAACTATCTTCCCATTTATTTGATTCTCTTTTTCATGACCTGTCGTAATCCCACTTAACGTAAATCGGTTGGGGTGTTCCTGTAATTCAACATTAGGACGGCTTCTAGGGTTTCTGTGGTTGGACCCTTGAGATGTACTAATATCAATATTAACAGGAGGGCCCACCATATTGACGTCATTTATAACAGCATCCGGATTAGTCGCTGGGATATCATGAGTAATATCATCTTCATTAGAGCCCATTAAAGCAGCGTAACGGGAATTTGATTGATTATCAATCATAACCGGCTGATTTGATTGCGGTTGATTACTCCCTTGATTACTCCCTTGATTATTCCCTTGATTACTCCCTTGATTACTCGCTTGATTATTCCCTTGATTATTCCATTAATTACTCCCTTGATTACTCCCTTGATTACGCCTTGATTCCCTTCGAACCGGTTCCTGCTTCCTGTTGTCCGCCAATGGAGTTTGAATTCTTGATCGACGTTGACGTTGCACCACCATCCAAGGACCTAATCCATTTTTCTGAAACTCAGCCTCATCTTTTTTCCCGTCTTGATTTTGCTGATTATCCTTTCCTTCAACTGGTATCTCAGGACAACAATCTTTACTATGTCCATAGCGCCCACAATGGAAACAAATAAGGCCTAAGCCTTCATATTCTATCTGTTTAGTTGCTCCGTCCAACACATATTCACCCTTCAAAGGCTGAGCAAGATCTAGTTCCACGCAAATTCGAGCAAACTGTCCTCGTACATGCTCATTAGTTGTCTTATCGATCTTCAACATTTTACCTAGCCAGTTACCAATACGGCGGAAAAAGGCTTCATCATAATACTCCAGTGGGATACCCGGTAATCGCACCCAAGCTGCAATCTTCATCACACTTGCAGCATTTGGTCTAAAAGCTGGCTCCCAACGTCGGAGTGATAAATAATGGCCTAAAATAATCCAAGGACCACCATTTAGAGCAAAAAGAAGATCATCTTTGTTGCTAAATTGCACCACATAGAATCCATTACCTACATCTGTAACGTTAATCTTTCCAGCTCTAGCCCATAGTATTTCAATCTTCTTTTTCATGAAAGCCACTCCTGTATTCCTTCCAAGTAGTTTTACAATGAGAGCTTTTTCCCAAACCTTCAGCATTCTTGTTCTTGCTTTTCTAGTACAACCAAAATGAGTTCTACCATCTTCCTCTGTCCACATTTTAATCCCACCATAATTCACATCCTCTTCCTCTGCAGGTGCACTTTGATCAACATTTTCTTCCAAATTCCAATCCATTCCTTCCCAGTCATCTGTTTCACCATTGTGTTGCATGAGCATCTCTCGCCAAGTCATCTTTTTATTACCGCCGTCAACCATCCAAGATTCATGTCCAGGAACCCTAGACTGTGATTCAGTAAACACCCTATCTCCATCTTTATTTCTCTTATTACTCCTTCGTAGTAGATCTTCTTCTTCTTTTGAAGATTGACCTTCAGTAGCTATATTTTCCTCCATGAAAAGGAAAACCCTAGCAGAGCGTTTTCAACTTCGTGAGTTTATTTTCGTTGACTAATGGAATATCCATCATTTTCTTGGGGAAAGGAATAGTCTTTCTTTTGATCCTGATTTAGAGTTTGGAAAGATTTAGGGCTCGTTTAGATGAATTTTTTTTTTCTTCAAAATCTGTTTTTTTTTTTTCAAGAAAAAAAGCACTTTTTATTTTTAGTTTGTTTGGATGTCTGCTTTTAAAAAAAGCAGAAGTCAAAAAAAAAGTCAAAAATTTACTTTTTTCAAAAGCTAAAAATTTTAACTTTCAAAAAAAACAGAAATCAAAAGTCAAATTTTTTTTTTCAAAAAACTAAATATTTTATAAAAATATAAATAACTTTAACTTAAAAAACACTTCTAAAATAAGAAAGAGATAAAAATTACTTTTTTTGAAAAATCCAAACAAACGGGCTCTTGGCTGGATCACTATGCCCAAAAGCAACTCTTTCTACTTAAGTCTTAGGATAGTAAGCATCATTATTAGATCTGACTTTGATCCTAAGTCTTAGGACGTGCATAATAAAAATTTTATTCTGTTATTTTTTTTTGAAAATATTTTTTAAATACCCAAAGAGAAAGAACTATTTAATAAATAATATGTATTTAATATTGATAACACAATGAATAATGTCACAGGAGCGAAGAAAAAGAGGAAAAAAAATTTATTTCTGTCAATTTATGTTACGGGAAAACTCTGAAACAAAAAAATAAACTGAACTTATCAAATATTATTTTTAACCATTTCTGTTTCCCAACACACACACACACAAAATAAAATAAAATTGTTTTTGAAAATGATATCATGCACAACCAATAATTCCCCTTCTAACAGCTACATTTAGCCATATCATGCTTTTACGAGAATTGAACATCTATTCGGATATGACTTCAACCCACCAGGCCTTACAAAGGTAACATCTAGGACTACAACCAACGACCAGTGTGCGCCTTTTTGGGAATTAGACGGTAACCTTGGTTATGATACTATTGTCTTATTTGCATTTCAGGGGAAAAAAAACATTCAATTTCCTGTCGTACTCATTTCAAACTCAATTTTTGTAAGATTAAAAAATTGTGAACAAAGTTCAAAATCTCATATGATTTTACTTTAATCACTTATTTTTTTATTTTTTTAAGTCACTTACCCCCTATATTTTTTTATCCAATTTTATTCTTAACACGGTTAAAAATTTAACTAATCTATCTATTATACCCTTCTTAGAATAAGATACTATATTTATATGACAAAAAAAATAAAATAAAAGAATAAAAGGAAACTTACAATACTTATAGAAAAGATAATATAAAAAATGAAAATAGAAGGATGACCAAAAAAAAAGAAAAAAAAAATAATATCAAATACGATGAAAACTTATAACAGTAGCAAAAAAGATTAAAAGTAAAAGAAATGAAAATAATATAAAATAAATAAATTGAAGATAAAGGAATAGAAGAAAAAAATAGATTAAGGATAAAAAAAGAGAAAAAAAATAACACTAACTATGTCGGAATTTTTTTTTAAAAAAAATTCTTTTATTTTTTTTATCTTATTTTTTGTTCCATTTCTTTTAACAAAGATGAAAAGACTAAAGGTGGAAAAAAAAAATATAAAAAAAAAAAGATGAAACATATCTAATTAAAAAAAATAGAAGAAAAAATAAAAACGGATATGTTAAAAGCTTACCTATTTCACTAATATATTTATATCTTATGAAATCGAATTGAATTTTCTATTTCGCAGAAAAGCGCAAGCAAGGTTTGGAACAGTGATCAAAACGTCACTCTTCTCCGACTTTTTTCCCTAAATGTCATGCTAACAGTGTTAATTTTCAATATACCACGTGGGCAAGTTCACTATTCCGGATAGCGAACTTGATTGCAATTAATACACCTGCACATTTTCACCTGTCACGCCACGTGGCAGACATGCAACGAAGTTCGCTGCCTGCCCTAGTGAACTTTGTTCCATGTCTGCCATGTGTCATCATGGCAGGTGAAAACGTGCAGGTGCATTAATTGCAACCAAGTTCGCTACCAGGAGTAGCGAACTTGGTGTCCACCAGAAACGTGACACATCAGCAAACTGAGTTCGCTACAGTGCCCAGCAAACTTGTCCACGTGACATATTGAAAATTAACACTGTTGACGTGGCATTTAGGGGAAAAAGTCGGAGAACAGTGACATTTTGGTCAAGGTTCCAAGCTTTGTGCCTTCTAAATCGGGACAAATTGAAAGTCATACCCCGACCGAAATAGTTGCTATGAATCTTGGATTAACTTTCTTCATTCTAGTGTTTTTTTTTTTTTTTTATAAACCACATGTATCTTCTATGAGAGGTAATTTTATTCGGAATGAGTCTATAATTAAGACTTTAAATCCCTCCTAAAAATGGTATTGAGAAATATTGAACACATTACCTGCTCAACTCTCATACATCAACTGAACTACTATTATTTGATCACTCTAGTGCTTTATGTGCCCCCACGATAGTTGTAAAAAAACAACTTGGGTTTACAAACGAAGATAATTATGTAACATTCAGCAACTAAAAACACTGCTGATTCCAACAATTCGCACGTAGATAACTAAAATACTCAAACGGTTCCATATCTCTAATTGCAAGGTACAATAATGGCTCTTTGACCAATTTAAATTATATTTATAAATTATTTATTAAACTAGGATAGTTCACAAACTAATTTTTCTTGCCATATCACCTAAGGTATAATTCTACTAGTAGTCATGTAAAGTGCCATCAAGAGTTGTGCCTTCCTTTCTTTAAAAAAAAAAAAAGAGTTGTGCCTTCCTCATTTCTTTGCATTTACTGTGATTTTCTTCAATTTTCACCGGCTATTAAACCTCAGGCTCTCACTCAAATAGTAGCTCAATCCCAATAGTGTTTATATATATATATATATATATATATATATATATATATATATATATATATATATATATATAGGGTCAGGATCATTTTACACCAGTGTAAGTTACACTCTCAATCTTGTCCCTTGATCCCACTTATATCTAAGGGTTCAAATTTTTTAGTAATGTGAGCCATTGGATACAAGTGGATCAATAGTCAAGATTGAGTGTAAGACTTCTAATTCTTACACTGGTGTAAGAATTAGAAGTCTTACACTCAATCTTGACTATTGATCCACTTGTATCCAATGGCTCACATTACTAAAAAAATTTGAACCCTTATGGGGCAAGATATTCTTACACTGGTGTAAGAATTAGAAGTCTTACACTCAATCTTGACTATTGATCCACTTGTATCCAATGGCTCACATTACTAAAAAATTTGAACCCTTAGATATAAGTGGGATCAAGGGACAAGATTGAGAGTGTAACTTACACTGGTGTAAAATGATCCTGACCTATATATATATATATATATATATAGGGATAAACATTTCTACAGCAACTTTAGATAAGTTTATCTACAGCTGCCATTTTTAACTATATTCTCCCGAGAGAATATAGTTATAACGTTGAAGTTGCTCTTTTCTCTCTCTCCACGTCAGCAAAAAAGTTCTGAAAAGTAATTGAGGAGAGAGAAAAAAGAGCAACTTTAACGTTATAACTATATTCTCCCGGGAGAATATAGTTAAAAATGACAGCTGTAGATAAGCTTATCTAAAGTTGCTGTAGAAATACTTTTGCCATATATATATATATATATATATATAATATGGAAATAACACATATCTACTTGAGAGATGCTTGCATTCACCAAAAGAAATTTATCCAACGTTTTCAAACATTATCTACAACTTTATGAAAAATAAAGTAAAAAAAGGAAAAGCAAAAGCAACTATGCTGTATTCTTGTGAACTTAGCATGATAATTAAGATGTAACTCTAATATAGCCACATGGGTAACCTCAATGACCCATTTATACGTATATATATAGAGCACAAGTGAAGCTCCTTTGCAACAATGACCACATCCCTCTAGGAAAGTGATATCACATTTTTAGCCACTTTGGTTTAACCAACTTTTTCTCAGCAGGTTTACGCTCTTCGACAGAAGGGGGTTGTGTTGCCTCAACAGGCTCTGGTGCAGACTGAGCAGGCTCAGATTGCTGGCCTTGATCACTAGCAACATCCAAACCCTTCAAAGACAAGATCTCTTCGCATAGGTAAGGACCAACACGGTCAACCACGGTGCTATCACCTAAACACCCCAATAAACAAGAAATGAATATATACCAATTTAGGGATTTAATCAATAGTGAATAACACAGCATTCAAAGGACATTAAGTAAACATTTCTGCAAAAAGTTTCATATGACAGGATGAACTCACCTTTTGAAACATTGTATGAGAAGTACACGATGGCACCAGGACAAAAGCCAGCCCTATAAAAATCCTGAGACATGTCACTGATCAACTTCTTGGGCGGAGTAGTATCTGCATGATTAAAAGTAAATATGATTTGTTTAAGTTCAGATCATACCCAATGCTACTTTCTAGAAGTTAGTAATTTATAATCCTTATCAAGAGATGATTCATCATGAGCTATGCTGAACTGATGGTAAATGAGTTAAGGGTGGTAGTTGAATTGTGCTATATAATATAGGTCAGTATGAACTCTAAGCACTATAGGAAAATATTATTCAAGATTTAGATCATATACAGGATATCAATATGCTTACATATATAAAATGGTTGTTCTGGCTGTGCAATCACTTTAGTCATGAGATCAATTAAACTCTGCATTGTTTCTGATGGGTGGAAGGTAGCCTCCAATGTGTGATTATCAGGGAAGCGAACTCTAATTACAGCCTGCAAACAACCACAAACCAACTCAAAAAATGAAAGTTCATTCCTTACTGATCTGATTTGTTTTATCATTCATGAAAAATTTATGAACTGTGAAAAAAATGATATCCAATATTGGACTATGACAAAAATTTAAAGAATAACCACATTTTTTTAGAAATAATAATAAAAAGAAGAAGCTACACATTACCTTGGTTATTCTGGACCTACGTGATGCCTCTTCTGCTTCCCGGATTTTTCGAGTCTTCAAGAATTTATCTGAACATATTCAATACATTTAAATTTCAATATTATGAAGGGGATATTTTGTGTATGCATCCTTAACAAGTATTTAATTATCTTTAATATCTCCCTTTCAATTACTATTATCACCCATCAATTCGAAACAAAAGCAATGCATATGCATAATTGCAGTAAGAAAACCAAAAAATGGGAGAAGATAATATGTTAGGTAGTCCTTGGCAATATAAACAGCACACAGTAAGATAATATGTCGGCTTTTGTGTTCACCAATCCATTTTTGATAAGGGAAATGAGCACAGGATATTTGGTGATAACTGCCATGAGACGCCATAAACATTTGAAAGGGATAATAAGATAAGTATTTATGGGCATTATTACAATGCAAAGTACAAATAGGAACATCAAATTGTATTTTTGTTTCATGATCAAACTACTGAAAGATAGAAAACTACTTAGACCTATTCTTCATTTTAAACAACCCAGTACAATTTGAGTAATTATCAATAAAAGTGACAATATATTGACCCCAAAGTGCACAGAGTATATTAGGACCCTAAACATCAGAATAAATCAAAGTAAATGCATGAATGCTTGTAGTGTGGAGAGGGAGATTCAAGAAAAAAAATACATGAATGCTTGTAGTGTGGACTGTCTGAGCTGGCTGCTCAGTATATGTACTAAGACTTTGCATAAAATGTGATACTTCCATGTGAATTGTTGGAATGTAATGAAATATGTATTGGGACTGTTTTGTAATACCTAGCAGTATGTATGGCTGTTATATTTTACAAACCTATGAATGTGTTTCCATTTTGTGAGTTTCAGATATATCCAAGGTTGTACCTTGAGTTATCAATTCTAAAAAGTAGGTGTATCTTGATAATTAGTATATTATACTCCTATAAATCTTGTCATGTTTGGAACTAACTTTAATGGTTGGACAGCCCTTATGTACAAGCTCTTATTATTTTGGTCAAGTAAAAACTAGAATACAAAGGTCTTATGATACTTGAATCTATAGTATGGCTTATGTGTAATTAAATGATGTCAAATAACGAATTTTACACTCTTAAACAGATTTCATGTTATAGCTTAGACTTGGAATTTTGAATGACTATGATTCAACTAAAGCAAAAGTTTCATATCTAGAAAAAATTTAGTGATAATAGGAGCTGTCCTAGGTGATTAAATAGCATTATGAAAGACGTTTAGAAAGGCTAAAACAATTGGAATTGTTATAATGTTTGAACAACTTGAATTGAAATTGTGTTGTGTTCAAGGTTATATGCTTGAATTAAACGCTCAAATCATATAAATCTAAAATATCGCTGACATGCTGCTGAGAGTGTCAGCATGTAGGCGACATCCAAGAGCCTTGTCCTTGAGCATGACGGCATGTAGGGAGGAATCTCAACCTGGACTTCGGGATCTAGAAAATTTGGAGGAGAAGTTGCGTTTGAAGATGTTACCGACCAGAAGCACATCAGACGGAAGCAAATGATGGCTGAATAGAGGCACCAAGTAGCCGAAAGGTTGACATTGCAGTGGGGACTGGAAGCCAGACATGAAACACAGTTTACAGAAAAAAATTCATCGATGGGCAGTGGGTTCACCAAGCACGCATGGATTAGGGGTCACCTCTAATCAAGCTCTAGATACCATGTTAAGGTAAGAGAAAGGGAGAGACATATGATGAAATCCGTGTGTCTAAACTCTATAGAAGAGGCTGACTTGTATAGACAAAAAGTAAGAAATACAAAAATCATTGATGTCCTAACTCCTAATAGCCGTACTTACATGATATGATTAGTCTATTCAATTAATCTAGATACTATTTAAATACTTTCCAACAGTTCACATCAGTGCAAATGCGTAGCTTACATGACGTTTTATTTTATTCAAGTCATTGTTCATTTAGAAAATTTGGCATATCCCTTGGATGAAACAGGACATGAAAATTAGGACACAATTTGGTTTCAATAAAGTCTCACTTCTTCTCTCACATGGGATAATTAGTATCATCATTACCTTCCTTTTTAGTAGCCAAAATTCGGTAATAATCTTCAGCAGTAAACTCATAGAAGTCATCAGTCTCGTCTCCTTTCAAATAACAAGAAGAAATGTAAGTTTAATCAGGATACTTAGAAAAATTATACATACAAATATCAATAATTGAAATTGTACAAGTTAACCTTTCCTAGGGCCTTGGGATTGTCAAAGATAAGATGGTATTACCGTTGGATGATGCATCATTTGAAGATGGACAAAGTGTTGATGTTTCAAAAACATGGATCTCTCGTCCAAATCTTTCTTTGATAGCTGCAAGCTTGGCCTGGTTCCATAAAATATAATGGTAAAAGAAACATCATTGAAATAAATAGTTCATTAAAAAGCAAGGGAAGTAAACTGGAACCATGAAAAGTTGGCCGCAATACAAATAAATAAATTAAACATACATATGCATTGGAGCAATATCCATGATGCCTATCAATCATTTCAAAGGACAGGGGAGAAGGACTTTCTCATCATTGTTTCAATTTAATAATGTAAATTATGATAAACAATAATACATGGTCTAAATTCAAGAGGAAAGATAGAAATCACCAAGTATTTCTACCAGTAACAAGTTTCATATTGTAGGCTATCTACAAAGTAAATTTGAGTACACAATGCCACTTATAGATATCACTTGAAAAGAGCCAGTTTGGATTTCACTATTTAAGCATGAATCAAATTGCGGATGATATAGTCACAGCTGATAAATCAAGAGAAGTAAATTCTGGACTTAGTTGTGGGTATGGGGAGAGCTCTGAAATTAAATGGTTTCTGTTTATGTAGGAGTAAGAAAGATTATATAAAATGCATATTCAGTAAAACAAGAGTTTACAATGTTTTGGAGGTAAAAACAGGAGATCACATCACACCGCAAGTTGCACAGCTTAGGTATCTTGTAACCATATTACAGAGTGACGGGAAGATTGATGAATATGTCAGACATAGGATCAATAGGGGTAGAGAAAGATCCTTCAAGAAAAGTTGATCAAATGCAAGATAGTCTCATGAAAGGTGTATAAAAAAAACTAAAGAAAACCCTATGAAAAACCTTTAAAAAAAGACCTTGATCTAAATGGCTTTACTCAAATTTTGGTTTTTTATAGAGCCCAATGAAAAGTTGACAGAACCATATAGCAAACCCTATCTAGTAGCACTGTTACTATTGTTAATGGGCATAAAACATCAAAGAATGTTTAAATTGCAGAGTCTAACTGGCTATATAACCTTCAGAACACCTTTACTTGCAGTACTATTGTTTTTTGCATCATTTAAATTTGAATCCCTTTCGATAGGGTTACACCGTTAGTACATATCAATACCAATTCAAAAAACCACAAAATTCTTTGCTTGCCAAGCAAAGAAATAATTAAAAAAAAAGAAAAAAGAAAAACTTGTAACGAACCCACAAAGGGAATCTTGAAATAATCAACAGATAAAGCACAGAAATGAAAATATAAACCAAACCCAGATCGAAACACCAAAAACAAAAACCAAAAAAATAAATAAAAAAAGATAGAGATCGCTGAAAAAGAAAATTAAAAAAAAAATAGAAAGAGAAGAAGAATAAGAATTGGTGTGTACCTTAGCAGCTTCAGTGTTGGTGTCCATGGAATAAATGTTGGTGACTCTTCTCCTCTTCGAAGTTAGTGGGGAGGAACCACCTAAGATCATCAGAAGAGAATACGCAATACAGTGAAGTGAGGAGAGATATGAAACCCACTTTTTCTTTTCTTTTCTTTTTTCACAGCGTAAGATCAAATGATTTTTTATTTAAATAATCCTATCTTTATCTGCAAGAAAGGGTTGCACGTGACATAGCAGGTGCAAATTTGTTTCTCTTGAGGTGAAGTACATATAAATGACACTAGGATAAAAAGAGTAAATATCTTTTTTTGTCTCTGGAAATTTTCACGAGGCACAATTTAGTCCCTAGGTAAAAAAAAGTCATATTTCAGCGTCTAATTTTTGAAAAAAAAGGACACGTTTGTCCTTATGTTACATGGAACGTGACGACTCACTTGACGGAGGCCAACTGGAACTTAAGTGGCTGAGTCACTAACGTCACAGTCACGTGGAGAGAAAGGAACGACGTCGTATTTGATTCGAAGGCTGTTTCAGGTGAGTAGAAGGGGACGACGTCGTTTGATGAAGAGAGTCTTGTTGATCCTTTGTTGTTGACTCAGTGAACACAATCAGACAACAAGTAGTGATTACCATACCCGTCATTTCCTCTGCTCGTGAGCTTCTTTTTCGGTGAAGGTTGGTAACCTACGGTGCTTTGTTGGTGTACGTGTCTTCCCCAATTGCAAGCATTTAGTGTGAAGATCCTTAAAACAACGATTGTGAGTGTGGTGACTTTCGTGCAAGGTACGTGAGAGAAACCCTTTCTTTATTATCTGTTGTCCCCCTTTCCTTTTTGGTCATTGTTTTTTTGCTTAATGCGGTCCCCCATGTGCGGTTTAGGGCAAGAGATGGTTAGGGTTTTTTTTATGTGGTCCCCTTTGGTAGAATATTTTAGGAACTTGTTGCATGTGGTACCCCTGTTGTTATTTTAAGTTGCTATGTGTAGTGATTACAAAAACTCCCAATTTTTTAGCAATGCAGGCATTTAAAATAACCGTGACTGTTACAGTATTATAGTAATATTGATAATAATTGATTGGTTGTATGATACTGTAAAATAATATTAAGGTAGGGTAAAAAATTATTATGTTCTGTTTTATATGCAGATAGATTATAGTCATGAGATATCATCATGGGGGTGTGTTGGTTAGGAATGATAAAGGGAAGCTGAATTATGTGAATGGGAGAGTGGATGATTTACCAGAAATGGATGTAGACTACGTAAACCTTTGTGACCTTGAAGCTCTGTTCAAGGGGTATGGTTACCACAAATGTAGGCAGATGTGGTGGTTGAAGCTTGGTGAGAGTGATTTAGAGGTTGGGTTGCATCTTTTAGAAAAGGATTCTGATGTTTTGCAAATGGTCAAGGCTGCCTTAAGTAATGGGAACAAAATAGACATATATTTTGATAGTTGCATTGCAGTTCCTGAGATTTTGGCTGGGCCTACAGATCCAACTCCTCCAGAAAGTGCTGATGAGGAGGGGGTCTTAGGTGATTCAGTTGACAGTTTGTCTGACTTCCATATGACTCATGCTGATGAATATGAAGAGGGGGAGGGCAATGGACTGTCAAGTGATTCATATGACAGTGTAGAAGATGAGCCTTATAAGCCTCCGCCACCGGGTGTTGAAGACGAAACAGATGATGAACTGGATGAAGAGGATGAGCCAATAATTGCATTGAAAAAGAAGGTGAAAGGAAAGAAGGAAAAAAAGACAGTTAACAAGAGTGACAGGGAAGAAAAGGATTCAGAGGATGAGCAGAATATGTCCTTTGAAGATCAGGGCTATGGTTACAATTCTGAAGAATTGAAGACTCCTCCTTCAAGTGGGGATGAGGTTGAGAGGGAAGTGTTTCCCAAGTTTAATGAGGAGCAGGCCTTTGGTCAAGTACAGCTTGAGCTTGGAATGGAGTTTGGCAGCTTGGAGCACTTTAAACAGGGTGTCAAAGACTACAATATAAGTCTTGGGAGGCAAATTGTATGGGTTAAGAATGACAAGGTAAGATCAAGGGCCAAGTGCTCAAATGCTGACTGTGAGTGGATGATATATTGTTCTTGGAGTAACAAATTCAATTGTTTCCAAGTCAAGACATTCAATGACAACCACACCTGCTGCAGAATTTTCAAAAATAAAAGGGCCACCAGGGATTGGGTTGCTGCAAAGTTGGAGAAAAGGCTGGTCACACAGCCCAATATGACAAGAGCCGAGGCTTATGAGCATTTAAAGGAAGAGTACAAGGTCCATGTTCATCTGAAGAAATTAGGGAAGGCACTACACAAAGCCAAGAAAAGAATAGAAGGAAATGAGAAGGAACAGTATGGCAAGCTAAGGGACTACCTGGCTGAGCTTCTGAGGAGCAACCCTGGCTCCACTTGCCAGATGCAAGTAATTCCACAACCAGTCCCTAACAGCCCACCATTTTTTTCTAAACTGTATATATGCCTTGATGCCTATAAGAAAGGATTCAAAGCTGGGTGTAGGCCATTGATTGGCCTGGATGGATGTTTCTTAAAAGGTTATTGTGGGGGACAACTCTTGAGTGCAGTGGGAGAGGATGCAAACAAGAGTCTTTATGTCATTGCTTTTGCAGTTGTTGATAATGAGACAAAAGAAAATTGGAAGTGGTTTCTGACCTTGTTACAAGAGGACGTTGGCAGCCATGTAGTTCATGGATGGAACTTCATTTCGGATCAGCAAAAGGTTTGTCTATTTCAAATTTATTTTCTTTTAATTTCATTTTGTATTGAATTTTCATTGCTGGCCAAGTGTAATTACTTTTGTTGTTGCTGAATCTATGAATGCAGGGATTGATACCAGCATTACAGGAGGTCATGCCAAGTGCCCATCACAGGTTTTGTGTGCAGCACGTGTGGAAGAATTTCATTAAGCAATGGAAGGATAAAGCCATTAGGGGAATAGTATGGGAGGCTGCACGATTCACAACTGTGCCCCAATTCCAAAGAACAATGCAGAAATTGAAAGAGTTGAATGAAGATGCTTGGGCATACCTCAACAAGATTGACCCCTCATGCTGGGTGAAAGCCTATTTTAGTCACTGGCCCAAGTGTGACAACATAACCAACAACATGGCTGAGGTGTGGAATGCAAAAATTGTTGGATACAGGTCCAAGCTCATTGTCAGCCTATGTAAAGAACTTAGATGCTATATAATGAGGAGGATGGCTGCCCATCAAAGAATTCTTGGTACAGTTAGGGGTAAAATTGCCCCAGCACAACAGAAGAAGCTGGATCAATTGAAGGTGTTAAGCAACTCCTGGACACCAACTTGGACAGGGAACTTGGAGCAAGATTTATACGAAGTGACTAGGAAAGGTGAAAGGGTTGGAGTCAATCTAACCTACAAGACTTGTGCATGTAATATGTGGCAGCTCACTGGATTGCCATGTGAGCATGCAATTGCTGCAATATGTTACAAGAATGAACCAGCAGAGCTTTATGTCCATCAATGGCTGACAGTGGATGCTTTGCATGCCACTTATGCACATACCTTGAACCCTGTCAATTCTGACCAGTATTGGTCTGCATCATCTGAGCCTAAACCCATTCCTCCACCACTGAAAAGGCCAATTGGCCGTTCCAAAAAGCATAGGAAGAAGGATCAAACTGAGGAGCATGAGAGCCAAACCAAAAAATTAAAGAGGACACGTGCTGCAAAGTGTGCTAAATGTGGGAAGTCTGGTCACTATGCCAAGACCTGTAAGGTACCAGCTGCAAGCAAGAGAGAGAGGAGAGCAGCAGCACCTTCACATGCAGTTAATGTCAACATAACAGCAACACATGAAGAGGAGATCCCTCTGAGTCAAGGAGAACCTTCAAGGCAGTCCCAGGCAGCTGAGGAAGCCATTAGGGTCAACAACCCACCACCTACTGCCCCACCACCAGCAGAACAATTGTCAACTGAAACTCTCAATGCAACAAGCAGTGGCACAAGGAGCAGGCTTATGGCATTCATGGCCACACCTGGGTTTAAGCCACCAAGACAAGCTCGAATCAACATGATCAGTTTTTTGTATAGGGGTTCAGTTTTTGTTATATAGGCAACAATGGTCCTTAGTACCCAATTTTTTGAATTGTATGAACTGTCAGCTGTACCCCCATTATTTTTTTGTATTTAAGGCCTTTAGGTGAACTACTTGCTTTTTTTGAATCACAATATGTCTCTGAATGGGTGTATTTTGAAGCAAAATAGGCCAATGGGGGAATAGTTTGAAGGATGTTTTAGAATGGTTTATGAGGACTACAAGTTCTCTTTTTGGCAGTCCTGTAATTTTAGAATGTAAATGACTACAAGTTCCTCCTTCAATGACTACAAGTTCCTCCTTCACTGACTACAAGTTCCTTTTTTTATATCATTTGTTCCCTTTGTAGCAATTTGTCTCTGTATGGTGCTTTTTGAATCTCTATATGAGACTTTTTGATTCTTAGCTATGTGTAGTAAATGTTTGGGGTTGGTATTACTGCATTATGTTTGTGCACTGTCAAATTTTTTACTTTAATTTCACTTCAGGTCATGTTTGCTGCATTGGGAATTTGGTTCTCAAATTTTTTACTGCATTTTTGACTACAAGTTTCTTTGTTGAATTCAGTTATGTACTGTCATTTGCTGCAATCTATCATATGCTGCAATCCAATGTGTCATGGGTATTCAATGCAACTTGGTCCTACTGAGAATTTTAAATGTTTGTGTTACTGGCAATACCCTTTTTTGCTCTAAACAGCTCATGGCCATTTTGTAACGTTAGGGACCAAATTGGCCCTCGATACAAATTGTCAAGGACCAAATTGGGGTTTAGATTTCATCCTTAGGTACCAATGTCCACTCCTCAAATTCCCATTTGAAACAAACATTTTGACTGGATATTTCACTACATCCAACTGTCATTTATCTGTAATGTCCATGTACCACCACATAACATCAGTCCACCCTCACTATGCAGAAAAAAATTATTATGCCCCATCATGAGAGTGGGATCATAACAGGAATAAACTTCATATGATGTATGGGAATGGGCTGTATTACTCCATAACTTTGTTCAATTGCTATTGACATATACTGTATTATATCATGAAGTTACCAGTATACACAAAAACACATTTTATAGCACAAAAAACACAACTACAAAGCCATATAATCATAGCATCTTTTGAACTTTAATCATCAAAAAACAGAACTACATTGTCATTACATTTCATTGAAGAAAAAAAACATTCCGTACACTACATTTCATTGTTACAAGAATTGCAATAAAAAAACAAATCATCAAAAACCCTACACAAGCAGCAACTAAGACCCTAGCTGCCCTACCAACATGCCTAATTTCCTTGTCCATCCTATCTAACTCCTCCACCATCTTCAGGTATAGCTCATTCAGCTTTCTTTCCTGCACCTTGATACTCAGTTCTTGCTCACTAATCTTCACACCTTGGTCATTCAACTTAGCTTGCAATTGGTCACTAATCATCATGTCCACATACTTCAGCTTGAAATCCATTTCAGCAACATCCAACTCCACCTTGTTGTTCTTCCATCTTCAAGCTCCAGCCTTTCATTACATACATCATCTACCCATCTAAAAAAATTACAAAAGGGCTTCTTATCCTGCCAAAATTGCAAACCATGGTAAGCAAATATTCCAAGTTATCAAAACTCAATTTACAAATGTATACCTTGAAATTAGGGCACCCAAAGAATGCCCTATTTGGGTTTCTCTCTGTTTTGGAGGTTTAGACGATTGTTTGCCTCCCACATTTGCACCTTCGACCGCCAGTCCGTGAGGTTGTTCTACACCCAAAAGATGTACTCCCACTTGATCCTTCCAAGCCAGATGACATACTCATCTTCTTCTACGCACTAGAAAATAGCCAGTAAACACCTTCTACTTGACACTCTTTTCAATCTTCATCGTGGGGAGCTTTTGGGGGTTTTTTAGTTCATGGTTTAGGCTGATTTAGGGTTCCTAATTTGACAGGGACTATATTGGGTCACTAACCCTTTCATGCAAGGGTCACATGTCCAAACATCCAACTAGACACAAGGCATCTATCTGAACGACATCGTTTTCGCTCCACGTGGCTGTGACGTTAGTGACTCAGCCACTTAACATTCCAGCTGGCCTCCGTCAAGTGGGCCGTCACGTTCCATGTAACAGAAGGACAAACGTGTCCCTTTTTTTCAAAAATTAGACACTGAAATGTGACTTTTTTTTACCTAGGGACTAAATTGTGCCTCGTGAAAATTTCCAGGGACGAAAAAGGGTATTTACTCGTATAAAAATAGGGGTTTTTATCACTGTCTGTAACTCTAAATTAATAATTAATTATTAATTTGCCCTTTAATCAAAACATATCATTCATCTGCTCCTGTTTTATTGTGCAGGACATAAAATACCTGGGTAGGCAAAAGGAGATACCCGAGTATATTTTGAAAATTTTACTCTACCCTGGTAGTCAATGGGATACCCGAGTATTGTTCTAAATCTGGAAAAATCTTTGAATTATTTACCCGGGTAGAGAAGGGGCTACCCGGATAAATTTCGCGAATAGGGTTTTTTAAAAATTTAGCAGCCCCCATTTGGAAAACCGACAAAGGGGTACCCGGGTAGAGAGCTGCTGGAGTGCGAATTCAACCTTTCTCTTAGCATATTGATTGGCTTATCTTTCTCTTTTAGGATCATCCTTCACGCACAGTGTTGGTTACTTCTACTGATTGAATTCGAAGATATGTAAAAAAAATTCCGATTGATTATTTGTAACATTGCATTCTGATTTGTTTCTGATTCAAAACATATCATATTTGTTGTGCTTTCTGTAACACGAATTTTTGTCCTTGCTCTTTCTGTATCACAATTTTTTGTTTGATTTAAAAACCCTAACCCTAAATTAGCTAATCTGATTTTGGATTTATTTCTTTTATTTTGTGTCATAGTGTGGACTATATGGCTGACAGACGCGTTTCGAAGAAGAGAGCGGTGGATACCGAGAGGAGAACCAAGCGCTGACATGATGGGTCGTCATCCTCTCAGCCGCAGGGTGCTATGTATCAGGCTCCAGACCTACCGTTCGGATATTTATTTGAGGATGACGCTGATGCTCACGAGAGGTTCGTGAAGTTATTCAGGAGCCGCAAGATTTGTGAGCCGAAATCACTGGATTCGGCCTTCTTCAACATGGAGCGGTTCGACATTGTGCCACTTATAATAAAAGTAGGCTTTAATTAAATAGATTAGGTTTTAACTTAAATAGATAAATATTGTATGCCTGATTTGATTTTGTATGCATCGGATAATGGTAATTTATTGGATTATAGTCATAAAATAATTATTAATTTTTAATATGTACAAAATTTAATGATTAAATTTTAATATAAGATTTATTATTTTTAAATTATTTGGATTATTTATAAAATAATTAAACAAAAAATATTTATAATATCTATATGATTTAAATTATTTATCATATTTATAATATCTATATTGTTTTAAATTATTTATCATACTTAACATTAAATACATATAATATAATTGATATTAATTTATACTGATATTTAAAAGTCAAATTATACTTAAAAATATTTTATAAAATTATTTGGATTCATGTTTATTATATTTTTATAAATTAATTTAAACCACATTTAATATACTTTATATTTATATATTTAAAAATTTTAGCTGATTGCATTTGTATTCTCTGTTAAAAAAAATCAGCCATGATTTACAAAAAGAAAAAAAAAAATCAGCCATGCATATAAGCTTAGAGACTAGACCTTTTAAAATAGACTCGTAATCTAATTTTTAAATAAACCTTTTAATAAGTTCAAGTATATACTATTTTTAAATTAGATCAAGTTAAATCAGGTCAAATCTTAGACTCCTAACAATTCACACACTTAAATGAAGCCCATCTCTAAATTTCAATTAAATTTAATCAATTATTTATAAAAGCAATAATTTTAACCAATTCAAGTTTGAGTTTTTTTTGGGTATAACTAATGAAAAAAAGTGTGTATAATTTTAAGGAATGTAAAGTTATATTATTTTAAGTGAGAGAAAGAGATAGATAAAAGAGTAGAGAGTGGACAAAAAAATATAAAGATGTGGGTCCTACCTCTTTGTGAGAGTGAAATAACACGACACAAGTTGTGTCATTTAAAAGGACAAATATTTTTCTCATAACTAATTACTTGTTTGGTTAACCATGGGCTGGTTAATTGCATCTTTTTTAAATTAAAATACCTGACTTGGCATACCTGGTTTAATAAAATTATTATAATTTAAATTGCAATAAATTAAATATAATTGTTTAAAAAAATAAAAACACAAGAGTAACTAGGAACTAGGGGTGTAAATAGATTAGGCTAAGCTATACTTTGTTTTAAATAGGTCAGGTTTGTGTAAAAATATTGGGTCTGACCTAGCCTGTTAATATGTGTAGGCCCCAAATTATAAGTCTGGTTTGACCTATATTTAAAAAATAAAAGTCTTGACCTAGGCTTCTTTAAGCCTATTAAATATTCAGCAATTAAAAGAAAAACTAAAATAATATTACTTTATTATTCAAAATTATCAAAATAATAATTTTATTTTATTTATTAAAAATAAATAATATGATGTAGGTCGGCCTGTAGGTTTATAGGCCCGACATGTACAAAAAAGCTTATGGCCTGTTTTCAAATAGATTTTTTTAAAAGCTTAGGTCTATTCTATTTTACTATTTGTAATAGGCCGAACACGGCCTAATATAGGCTAGGTCATAGGCCCGTGTAAGCCGGCCTAACCCATTTACACCCCTACTAGGAACAAGTTTTATAAGAGATTAATATTTCTTTTTCTAAGTTGGAGATAATTTTATCTCTACACTCATGCGTAAGTGGGTGGAATCCACTTTTCCTTTTTCTCTCTTCTCTCTTCTCACGGTCCATCTATTTTCATATGCGAGAAAAAAATAAAATTGTCTTCATCCTACACAAAATATATTATTCCCTTTTATAATTATCAATTAATCTTTTAAAAATAGTTTTATATGAAAATTTAAGAAAATATAAATTTATATTTACAAATTTAAGTATTAAACCTTGGGTAAAGTATTTCTCCAATCATTAGAGATAACTTATCTCCACCCTAAAATTACGTCATTTTGAATTAATGAATGGTTTTTTCGTAATTTTAGGGAAATTAATAAAGGGTATTTCAGTAAAATTCATATGATAAAAAATAAATAAAACTACAGAAACACCCTTCATTAATTTAAAACAACATAGTTTTGGGATCATTGGAAATAACTTATGACATGTTTGGTATGATGTATAAGGCCCAATAGTATAAGCTTATACTATATATTATGACATTTTTAGTTATTTGATATGACTATCGTATAGTATAAGCTTATACAATGGAATCCCTTAATACATCAAAATGATGTATAACTTAATCAGGTCCAAGGTGGAGGGATTAAGCCTTATAAGAGATTAATGTATTAATATTTTATTTTTTTTGGTGAAAATGAATTAACATTGCTGACCAGTATAATTCTCAAAATTAATATATAATTTCAATATTAATATATTAAAATAAGAATTAATTTTTAATATATTAATTTTTAATATATTTATTTTTAAAATATTGGAGATTTTTATTTTTATAAAAAGTAATATATTTTTGAACACACTGATTAATAGATTTTATAAAAATTAATATCATATAACATATTTGGAAGAATTATATAAATTATTTATCGATAGGTATTTTTGTTAAAAATATTTAGTTTTATTTTATCTAGTATTATACAATGCATTACCAAAACTAGATGATATTTTCTTATACAATACCATGTCAAACGCTAGATAGTATTAAAATTTAATCAGGTCTTATACAATCGAGCTTTATGCTATCAGAACTTATCTATAAGACCTTATCATATACAGTACACCAAACATGCCTTTACTGGAAAAATGTTTTACCCTTAATGTCTCGTTTTAAAACATACAAGTCTAGATATCTATATTATCAAATTACATTCACACTTGTCATATTTGGCCATACTTAGCACTTCATTTCTTATTTTATACATTTCACACAACCATTCCTATTTCTTTCATTACCTAGTCATTAAGTTAAACATGTGAATTCTAGGTACTTCACTTATACGTATTTATACATTTCTTAATACTCACTTCATCACATCTCAAAATATTTATACAAGTCATACATACCTAATTGATATTTCCTAGCCATTCATTGCGTAGATTATCATATACATACCATTATTACAATGATCATCACTTAATAAAACATGTTGTAATATCATATGACCAACTACAATAACTCAACATATTCTTATTCAAGAAGGCATATACAACCTCTATGCTTACATCAAATATAAACATATACAATATATATCCAACTGGCATTCTTATCTCATACAGATACACAAAAATCTCAAATGACAGCAATGCATGTATCATGTCATGCTAAAATCACTACGCCGGCCTCATGCCACGAGATCCATCAACATCAATAATCTCAGTACCTTAAAATGTTTTCCAAACGGGGTGAGATGACAATCTTAGTAAACTGGGGTTCTCGAAGGATCACTCTGCCCCAAGCTCACTCACAGGTATAATATAAGTATGAACAATATAAAATAATATAAATATGCAACATATGTATATCATGTAGGTGCGCTAAAAATCACAAGTCTACTGGCCAGAGAACAAAAGTAGGCATTACACACGTCTGCAACCTACACACAAAGTATAAGATCCACCCTATACCCGCACTGCTGGAGTTCTACCCCTTGTATGGAATCACCATACGCAGGAACCTCATCCACGTGTTGCTGCACACTACCCCACATACATACGTACATATGAAGACATTTAACAATACCTCTTGCTATCATGTATTACCAAATACATTAGATAACATCAGTGCATAATCATTTTCAGAAAAACATATCATGCATATAAACCAACCTCCCATAGAGTTTGGTGTAACAAACAAAGGATTAATCCTGAGAACACGAAGATTACCTGTAAGCGCTAAGTGTCCCAATGATAGTTGGGAATAATCTTTTTTGTTTCGCGTATTGAAGGCTTCTCCCAAAGCCACAAGCACAAAATCGTATTTACCATTTTTAAAACTGCAATTGCAAATATTTACCAAAAATTCTAAGATTTTATTATATTAAACTAGACATCACAAGCTTTTCAACGACATGTTATATGTCTCATTTGGAGTTGTATAACTCCGGTTATATTTTTCGCAAAGTGATTGTTGCAAACTGAATTTTCCGCAACAAGGAAAAAGCTTCAAACTCAAGCCGCAATCAATATGCTTGTCAAATGGATCTTAAATTTTACAGGATTGTATCCCTATGTGTTAGCTTCACATGGGTCTAAACCAAGCTCAATTCAAAGCTCTGTAGCTCGAGATATCGCGATTTTACCAAACCACATTTTTGCTAAACTAGGGATTTGAATCCCTAAATGAAGGATTTGAATCCTTCCATGGCAGAAACCAAAATTCGACATTTTAACAAGAGTGATTTGAATCCCTTTTGATAGGATTCGAATCCTTCCCTGTCAGAAGTCAAAATCCATCATTTTTCACTAGGGATTCGAATGCTTTTTGAAAGGATTCGAATTCTTCTTCGATAGAGGCCAAAATAACATGCTTTTTGCTGTAAAATGGTCATACCAATGGCCCCTTAATGGCTCAAGCTATCATTTTTACATGACAAAGGGTCCAACCAACTCATTTACTCTTGGATTACTAGTTCAACACTTAATCCCTTAAAGTTTCTCTTTTTAAAGACTTAAAACAAGCTATCTTTAATGGAAATGCAAAGGAATAGCTAGGGCTCACCTTGTAGCTCTTAAAAACAGAGAAAGGAAGGGGATTTGAAGTCTTTGGTGTGATCCTAAGCTACTGCCAAGGTGATGCACGACATTTTCACTTCCAAGCTAGGTCTTTTCTTCACAAAGGTTGGTTCTTGAAGCTCACAAGAGTGCAACAATGGCTCCGACACCCTAAACCAAAGAAGTCAGCCCCACAACTCCCCAAAACAGAACTTTGAACACCCAAGAATGAGTTTTTCCTCAAGATGTTTGCTTTTAAGTGTTTGTTGAGTATGGGTGGAAGGAAGAAGATGAAAGGTAGTATCTTTGTTATTTCTTGGAGAGAAAGTAGTGAGAGCTAGGTAAGGTTGTTCATGGCAGCCATAAAACAAGGAAGACAACCTACGTAGAAGTTAGTAAAATGACCTAGGGTTTAGTGTCCTTTTCTATTTATAGATGCATTCACTTAAATCATCGGTATTAGTTCTAATAGCTTTACTAATTATTTTTTTCCAAACTTTATATCTTAACCTAGAAATTTTTCTAGGAACTATCATATTTTATTTTTATTTTTTCGAGATATTTCACCAGTACCCATTTATACCATAAAATACTCGGTATTAGTTCACACACCACACTCACTTAATTCTCTAATAATTTCACACTAAAGTGTCTTATAAATTTTATGACGCATAAATCTATAATTTCTTTTCAGTTCCGCATATTTTTCTATACCCGCTATTTCTACCGCGATACCCACAGTATTATAATTTTTTTTCCCGAAAATGACAAAATCCCAATAATTAATATTTTCCAATAATTATCAAATCTTCAATATTAGATTATTAAATATTTCTTAAAATCACAATTGATTTCTTTTAAGTTTCCGGATAATCTCGCTGGTACAACTTTTTATCGCAAAATACGCTGCATTTACATTTTTCCTTGAAAAGTGATTTAATTTAAATTATTAATTCTCTCTAATTATCCTCTTTGAATTATGAAATAATTTTCTAAAATAATAATGTATTATTAAATTATTAAATTTTCAATTTAACGATGCAGGTTCTTACACTCTGAGAATACGATCTGATCCCTTCTAAGAAATTGGTTTAGCCAAGATTTAAACCATTGACCAAAACAATCCATTGGACACAAACTTGCCAAGTGAATTACCCTTGGGGGTTAAAATTTTATTTCTTAATATAAGGTAAAGTTCAAATATGGAATTTTTTAAAATTATTTATTTCCTAATTTTTAAATCACTTGTGACTTGTTTTCAATTCAAATTACCCTGAACACTCTTTAAATTTGCATAAACGGTCCATTTTTTTTTCCGTTAGCAGTAAACGAATCGTTAGATCCTCCTCCTACGGTCCTATAATATGCCTCATTCTCAGCCACTGAACTTGAATTTCAATTTCCTTTAATCCTATAGAGTTTATCAGGGCAAAGAATTCATGGATTGCAGGCAAAGAGTTCATGGGATGATGTGTGATTTTGAGCAAATTAACATTTTACATAGGAGTATAAATAGGTTAAGTTAGGCTTTGCCTTAAATAGGTCATACCTGTTTAAAATATTTTTAGTCTGACGTAGTCTGTGTAGACCGAAATTACAAGTTAGGTCTGATCTGTATTTAAAATATAAAAGTTTTGACCTAGACCTGTTTAAGCTTATTAAACATTCAATAATTAAAAAAATAACTAAAATAATATTATTTTATTATTCAAAATTATTAAAATAATAATTCTATTTATTTTTTGTAAAATAAATAATATGATATAGACTAACCGCAGATTTATAAGCTCGACCATATACAAAAAAAAAAAACTTATGTCTTGCTTTCTAAATAAAACTTTTTTTCAAAAATCTAGACCTATTCTATTTGACTATTTATAATGGGATAGATTATTCTACTTACTATTTTTTGAACTACCTTTGTCTACTACTCTAAAATACCGTTAGATCATAATCTCAAGAGGAGAGAGAAAGATATAAATTAATTAAGATTCTGATCTAATGGTATTTTAGAATAGTAAGCAAAGGTAGATAAAATAACATCTCATTTATAATAGGTCAAGCCTAACTTAATATAGGCTAAACTATAGACCCCTATCCGTCGACTTAGTCCATTGACAACACTAATTCTACACATTAGAGTTAAAGGATGAAGATGAAAAAACCAATGCTCATTTTGCAAATTTGCATATTTATGTGATTCTGAAGCTAGAAATTATTTAAAATGGAGAGAAAAATTGCATCATATATTGTCATTGAATATTATTGACATTCACATTTATAGATCAAAATGTAGACGGGCTTGAATAAAATAAAATAAAATAGAAAAAAGGAGAAAAAAGGTGATAAAAGTGATATAAGGCATGAAAAGTAGGTCTAGACTGATTATCATTTCTCTATTACTGCAAAAAAGGAGCATAAGGCATTATTTCAAAAGTTATATACAAGTGAACATCTACGCTGAGTTCCCTGAAGATGAAAACCAATTTCCCACATAATCGAACAGCATATATGGCTCAAGCGACATCCAAGAACATCATCAATTTCCTCGTACGAGTCTACCGGCAATAATTCACGAGACAGAACAAGAATTCGTATTCATGCATGGTTTCAAGTCCTCTTGATCTTTGAAAATGTTCCCGTTTCAGAGAAGTAGGTGCTTTGAGTTCCACTACCAAGCTGGTGTGCATGAGCGTGTGGATTTGTCAGCTCAATCCCCTGAAAAAATAAAAAAAAATAAAAAAAAATGAATGAATAATTGAACAAGAATGCAAAACTTCAATAGAATAAAAACTAATTAACTAAAGTTGAGTTATTGTGTAATAGCGCTTTGAATTCAAAACCAAATATGCCATCATCCCTGCTAAATATCAGTTAAGTGATTGATATTCATTAATAAATATGGAAGACAATATCTATACGCTATCCGATACACATCCTGCAAAAGCAAATTGAAATGTGACCATGCATCTAGTAATACGGAAGGAAAAAAAATAGCCATGAAAAAAGAGGGTACAAAACGGTTGTACTTTTTTATCAGAAATCGTGCACTATAATAATAATATTAAGGTATAATTATACGGTGTTTGCTGTTTCTCATATTACAAGAGACATGAGAGTGTGTAGGACCCATGTGAGAGAAGAAAGAGAAAGAGAAAAATTGAACTACACACACTTTTACGTGTATGTAGGAAATAATTTTATCAAAGCTTCAAGTGAACACAAGGTCACGAGTTCACGAGTTCAATATATCAAAGCTCGAGACACAAGACTCTGATACCATATATCAAAGCTTCAAGTGATCACAAGGTCACGACTTCTGTTAATTACCAAGAGACAAGAGGTATTCATTGTAATCCTTGTGTCAATTACACGAAGGAGACTTCTTTTATATATTAAACTAAATAACAAATACACACACATATACACAATGTGGGACTTCTATACTATGTACAACAACACTCCCCCTCAAGCTGGAGCATAAAGATCGTATGCACCAAGCTTGTTACATATCTGGTCTATCCTAGGTCCTCTCAAAGACTTAGTAAATACATCAGCTAATTGATCATTTGAGTTGACAAAACGAGTGACTATATCTCCTGAGAGAACCTTTTCCCTAAGGAAATGACAATCTATCTCAATGTGCTTAGTCCTTTCATGAAATACTGGATTTGAAGCAATATGCAAAGCAGCTTGATTATCACAAATGAGAGATGTTGGGCCAGTGTCTCCAAACTTGAGTTCCTTCAGTAGCTGTTTTAACCAGATGAGTTCACAGGTAGCTGTGGCCATGGAGCGATATTCTGCTTCAGCACTTGATCTAGCAACTACACTTTGCTTCTTACTTCCCCAGGAAATCAAGTTATCTCCAACGAATACACAATACCCAGAAGTGGATCTTCTATCAATAGGAGAACCTGCCCAATCAGCATCTGCGTATCCTACAACTCTGGTATGACCTTTGTTTTCATAGAGAAGACCTTTGCCAGGAGCAGTCTTGATGTACTTGAGGATACGGATTACTGCATTCCAGTGATCTTCACAGAGAGAATTCAAGAACTGACTTACTACACTGACTGCAAAGGAAATGTCTGGTCGAGTAACTGTGAGATAGTTCAGTTTCCCAACCAATCTTCTATACCTTTCTGAATCAGAAAATAGCTCCCCCTGATCTGGTAAAAGCTTGACATTTGGATCCATAGGAGTATCGACGGGCTTAGCATTCAACAATGTTGTTTCCTCAAGAATATCCATAGCATATTTTCTCTGTGATAGTACAATGCCATCTTTGGATTGGGCCACTTATATCCCTAAGAAATATCGGGGTCTTCCAAGGTCCTTTGTTTGAAAATGATGGCACAAATGTTGTTTTATCTGAGTTATGCCATGAGTATCATTACCTGTAATGACAATATCATCAATATATACTACCAAATAAATAGAACCTGAATCAGAGTGTCTGTAAAAGACTGAGTGATCAGCCTCACTTCGAGTCATGCCAAACTGCTGTACAACAGTGCTAAATCTTCCAAAGCAAGCCCGAGGAGACTGCTTGAGACCATACAAGGATTTTCGGAGACGACAAACTAGGTTAGACTCCCCCTGAGCAACAAACCCAAGAGGTTGCTCCATATAAACCTCTTCCCGCAGGATCACCATGGAGGAAAGCATTCTTTATGTCCAGCTGATACATAGGCCAGTGATGAATGTTGCCATAGTAATAAAGAGGCGAACAGAAGTCATTTTCGCCACGGGAGAAAATGTGTCACCATAGTCAAGGCCAAATATCTGAGTATAACCTTTAGCCACCAAGCGGGCTTTAAGACGGTCCACCTGACCATCCGGACCAACTTTAACCGTGTATATCCATCGACAGCCAACAACAGACTTCCCAGAGGGAAGGGGAACCAGATCCCAGGTACCATTGCTCTGAAGAGCACTCATCTCATCAATCATGGCCTGTCGCCAACCAGAATGTGATAACGCCTCACCTGTACTCTTAGGAACAGATACAGAAGAAAGAGAAGAGAGGCAAGCAAAATGAGATGGTGAAAGACGATGATAACTCAAATTTATTAAATACCTGGGAGGGGGACGAGAATCACGAGTACCTTTCCGGAGTGCAATGGGCACATCAATGTCAGACGGAAGGATCGGAGCTGCCGGAGGAGATGATGATGGAAGTGAGTCCACAGGAGCCTCAGTAACAATAGGGGCAGACTCGGGGGGCAGGGTCCTGGGGAACAGGGGGATGTTGCTGACGATGATAGACCTGGAGGGGGGGAACAGGGACGGGAACATCTAAAGAAGGAGATGGTGAAGGTATATAGTGAACTGAAACAGGTGGTAAAGGTAGCTGAGTAGCAACATAATCACTGGGATGGGAGGAGGAGTCGAATGGAATAGACTCAAAGAATGTAACATCTGCCGAGACAAAGTAATGACGAAGACTGGGAGAGTAACAACGATAACCCTTTTGTGAGCGAGGGTAACCCAGGAATATACATTTATGTGACTTAGCAGATAACTTGTCAAGACCGGGACTGAGATTGTGGACAAAACAAGTAGAACCAAAGATGTGAGGAGTGAGTGGGTACAAAGGTTGATGGGGAAACAACACAGAATGTGGTACCTGGTTATTAAGTACGGAGGAAGATATGCGATTAATGAGATAACAAGTTGTGAGGACAGCATCGCCCCCATACTGGAAGGGGATATGACCATGTAACAAAAGTGTCCGAGTGGTCTCAATTAGGTGACGGTTCTTGCGTTCAGCAATCCCATTTTGTTGAGGGGTGTGTGAACAAGATGTCTGGTGAAGGATGCCGTGAGATGCAAAGAAGGTTTGAAACTGATGAGACAAATATTCACGAGCATTATCACTACGAAAAATGCGAATCGAAACACCAAATTGAGTAAGGATTTCATTAAAGAACTTGTTGAAAATAGAAAACAATTCAGACCGATTTTTCATTAAAAATAACCAAGTACATCGAGAATAATCATCAATGAAAGTTACAAAATATCTGTACCCCATAGTGGAAACGGTACGACTAGGACCCCAAATATTTGAGTGAACTAAAGCAAAAGGAGACGAAGACCGACGACTGACACGATCGGGAAACGAACTACGAGTGTGTTTCCCTAACTGACACGACTCACAAGACAAACTAGATAAATTTGAGAAACATGGGACCATCTTCTGGAGCTTACCAAGACTTGGATGACCCAACTGAGCGTGGATAGTAAGCGGAGAATCCACAACAGAGCACACTGGAACAGAAGTTGAAAGCTGATAAAGGCCATTGGACTCAGATCCGACGCCAAGTGTCCTCCTCGAGCTCCGATCCTGCAAAATGACAGACTCTTTAGTGAAAGAAATAATACAGTCAAGGGATTGAGTCAAGCGACTAATGGAAATAAGATTGAAAGGAGAATGAGGAACATAAAGCACATTCTCAATAGAAATAGAAGGAAAAAGGAGAACAATGCCAATCCCTTGGGACTGAACCAGTGACCCATTAGCCATAGTGATACTGGGCAGGGGACCAGACGTACAAAGAGAGGTAAATAAAGACTTATTACCAAAAATATGGTCAGATGCACCAGAATCGAGAATCCATGGACCAAGAGAGGGCGAGTGAGAAACACCAGCAAAGGAATTACCCGTGTGTGCACCAGAGGCAGTGGTACCAGGTGGCTGTGATCCAGCAATTAAAGCAGAGTCCGAGGCAGGAACAGTAGTCTGAGAAAAATGAGCGGAGCGAGGAGGGCGAGCGTGAAGATCCCAGCAACAATCAATAGTATGGCCTGGCTTGTTGCAATGAGTGCAGAGAAAGCGTCTCGTTGAGGGTTTGCGTCCACGTGCAAAACCCTTGGAGACAAGGGCAGATGGGTCAATTGAAGAGGGAGCAGATACTGTAGGCTCCATAGCAGTCTTAGGTGGAATGCGAAGCAACGTAGACCAAACAGAGTCCAGCGATGGAACAGTAGTAGAACCCAAGATCTGATCCCGGTTGACAGAGTATTCCGAAGGCAAACCATAAAGAGCCATGAGCATGAAGAACGTGCTGCGTTGCTCAAGTTCTTTAGCAAGATCTGCAGTAGGCGGCAACAGTTCATTGAAATCATGAAGGAGGCCCTGAACTTTTCCCAAGTAAGCAGACATAGAGACATCAAGTCGTTGAGCAGCAATAGTAGTGATCAAATTTTGACAAACGCCATAGAGTCGCTGAGTGTCATTAGTATAAAGTGACTTGGCCTGACGCCAAACAGACTCACAAGTGACGTGAGCACGAAAAATCTGCTTCAAGGACGAGTGGATGGTAGACTTGATGATGCTACATAACTGAGCGTCAACCTTTTTCCAATGAGGGCGTACATCTACCGAGATGGACTCAGCTTTAGTAATGAGATGGTCAGTGTAGTCCTGTCCATCAAGCCAAAGTCGGAGATCAGAAGCCCAAGAATCATAATTGGAGCCATCCAACTTGTCGACGTGCAGCGGAACATTAACATAATTAGAAAAAACAGGCGGGTCAGCCTTTTGAGAACCCTTGGATGCATCGTGGGGTGACAAATCAGCCATGGGTCACCTGAAACCAAAAAGAACAGCAACAAAAAAGCAAAGAGACACCTGTGAACAGTAACCAAAAAGGGAAAGGACATCGTAGGAAACCGGAACGATGTCAAAACCACAAATCGAGGACAGATCCAGGGACGCAAGGTCACGGCGAGATGGACGGTGGTGGTAGGACCGGAAGAAACAGCCTCACGCGCCTCCACGCGCGGCTGCAAAATAGCTGGACGCAGCCCCTTCGTGACGCGCGTGAGAGCGCGTGGAGAAGGATCTTCGAACGGGTCCAAGACAGACAAGACCGCCGTGTCTGGACGATCAGAACCGTGTATGGTTCGCCGGAAAAATCGCCGGAAATTTCGTCGAAGACGGCGGTCAACGGCGGCGAACGGCGGTTCTGGACAGCAGCAGTGATTAGAGAGGTCCTTTGACGATGTATGGACGCCGGAAATTGACAGATATGATTGTTTCCGGAAAAAAAAAAAAAAATTACTCAACGGACAGTGGTCCACCGGAAAAAAAACGCGGATTAGGATTCCTCTTGTTAGGCTCTAGATACCATGTTAATTACCAAGAGACAAGAGGTATTTATTGTAATCCTTGTGTCAATTACACGAAGGAGACTTCTTTTATATATTAAACTAAATAACAAATACACACACATATACACAATGTGGGACTTCTATACTATGTACAGCAACAAGTTTAATCCTCACCACCCCCCACTTTCGAGTGGAATTAAAATAAGCACAAGATAAACTAAAAAGTTAAGCCTATAATATCCACACTTCAAGCCCAAAGGGCGCTTTTGTGAGGGGGTGTTTTAGAGAGTAATATAAACCATTAAAAAAAAAAAGAAACTCTCACCCAACACCTTAAAGTTTTGGGTTGAATTAGTACTTTACATAATATCAGCCTTATGTCACGAGTTCGATCCTTGCCTCTCCCACTTTCTCTTGTGGAATTTTCTTAACACAGGTAGGTAGGCCTATGCATTATCCACCATTCAAGTCTATTGGGCTCTCATGTGAAGGGGCGTGTTAGAGAACACTATAAACCATTAAAAAAGTCCTCACTTAACAACTTAAGCTTTTGGGTTGAATTGATTCTTTACAAAACTGTAACTCAGCATTTTTCGGCTTCATCAAAGGGACCAGAAACTAGTACAAACATTATTGCTTCCATATTTTCATGGCATCAGGACTGGAACATAGGACCAAGCTGGATAGTAATAAAAAATACTGTATTTTACCCATACGCTGTAGGCTGTGTTGGTAAATTCCACCTGACTGTTTCTCTTGCTGCTACCGCCTACCCTTATCACGTAGCTACATAAATGAACGTAGCTACAATGCTACATTAATGAGGTTTTGAAGAAAATTAGGCTTGGAATTTTTTCTCCCTTATTAATTATGGTTAAGTATATATGTCTGTCATGGATGCCAATTTGTTTGAGTTTCTTTCTTGGAATAAATCTGACATGATGAATTGCTTAAGAACACCAGCACTTCTAGTTTTTGGATTGGAGTATTCATTCAAATGGATCATCATATGCTTATTGCTTAATGACAATCAGCAGTCATTGGAATCTAGTCAGAAGTTTGCTTCAGGAGAGGCCGTTGAATGCCTATGTTATGCATTTTTTACTGGCCAGTCTCCAATATCATCAGAAGCCGAGAGTTGCAGGCTTGATAAAAGCTCTGTTTATAATCTTACAGATCATATCAAACACAACACGTAGCACCAGAATTATATGATTCTAAGAAAGGATTGACTGATATTCTGCAGAATTTCAGAGTACTTTCCAATGATCTGCTGAGTATGTCTACTAATATTCTCTTGCTCTCAGTAGCATAATGGAAATGGGTATGCTTATATGGATGGTGCAAGAACGAAACTGTTAGTGGTGCAAAAGAGGTTTACAAGAAATTTGGAACCGGCCATTATGGTTCGAACAAGGGGACCCCGGTGAATATTCCCTAGCTGAAGCACTTGAAGACGAGGCGAATCTTTTCGGGGTTAGTATTGACAAGTGCCCTTCTATTACTATTTACTAGAGCATATAAGAGGAGAAATAGAGCGAAATGCTGGGGGCTAATGATTCACATGAACAAGAGCAGTGAGGTGGAAAGGAACATGCATTGGGGGTTTTCTTGTAACTACCTAGACATGTGCTGCAGAGAGTAGAAAGGAATAGTGACATTCTGTCATAGCAGAAGGGGGATATATAAGAGGAGAAAGTGGGAGAAGGGTAAACAAGAATTCAGGTGAGGAGTGGGATTTGGAAGAAAGCTAGCCCAAGGAAGTATCTAGATAAATCCTCTGTATTCTGCAATATCAGACTGGGTTTCTATCAGTAGACTTCACCAAACCTACGTATCCCATCAACACAAAATCCTCCCTTCTTGCACAGATACATCCCATATGAAAATATGGGCTCAACAACACTCCCCACCAACTTACCAAAAGAAAAGACAAAAGAGTGAAGCACAGGAGGTTTCCATATCAAAATTTAGGATGGTGATTTCCGTTGCATTGAGAGGTTATCCAGCCAAAAATATACTGCCAAAAAGTAGGAATAAAAAAAGAAATAAAGGATGAGAATAGATGAGGAGTGCAGATTGTGTTTAAGCACCCTAGGAATACTATGAAATTATATGCAGGGCAATGCAAAGTTTATATCAATCCTTTCCCTCCCAGCTACTGTAATGGTCAATGATGGGCCCTTGAGCCTATTTAAAAAGGTATACCAGAGGAGAAGGAAAGCACAATTGCTTGGGTAAAATAGTAACATGACAGTAACAGAGGATGAAAAGGGGAAGTTTGTTATTGGGGAAGCCACGTGGAGTGCTATGAATGGAGTAGTGGGGGGAAAGCATGGGAGGCGTTCCACGAATCGAGAGACAATATAAGGTAGTTATACTCTAATGATGGGTGTGAAGAAAATATTCCAAGTGGGGGAAAGTGGCAGCCATTGGGTTCTTTGGGCAATTTCCAGAAGATGGGTAGCCAGTAGTTCTTTGGTAGTAGTGTAATAATGTGATATGAGTCTTGAGTTGTATTTGCTCTGTTTTCCTTAATGAGTTGATGTAATCAGTATGGAGTCACTCTCCAGATAATATTGAGTTAATAATATAATAGTCTTTTTCTGCGATCGTTCCTTTGGGGTACCAACAGTCAAACACCTCTATATCTGCTTGACCCCATCATAGGTTTCTCATAAATCTGCCACAATAGCAGTAAGGAAGCAACACGCTGATTTCTGTCCCTAAATTTTCTTTTTAGCTTCTCATGCTTTACTATGTTTCCATTAAAAGCTTCCCATAAACATTTTCGTGCAAAATTAACAATTTCTACACTAGTTATGGAGCTAAAGAGCAGAAGAAAATCTAGAGACGGTAAAAAGTGAAGCTAACCTGCACTGGTGTAAATGCAAGACTTGAGGTCAAACCAGATGTAGCGCCACTGCTACCATATTGTTTTTCCTTGAATCTGACAAATGAAAATAGTCCCTCAAAATTGTCATTGTGATGTGATCAATTAGATAAATAGTATAACTGAGACAGGAACGAAGATTCAGCATGTTGTAAAACAATCGTATAAGAAGAACATAATAAGATATGTAGAACTAAAGGCAACAACAAGGAATTACTTCTTAGCAACTTTTGCAGCAAGTTTGTGTTGGTAGTAATTTTTCAAAAGAAAGAGTTATCGTTCTCAGGGAACGATTTGTTTAGTTTTCTTTTTTAATTCCTATTTCTAATTTCTTGAATTTAAGTAATCAATCTTTTAAAACTAAGAAAAGACTAAATGAAGCAAGGTATTTATCAGACTTGTATTAAACAAAATTAACAGAAATATCTAATCACAAATTCAGTAATGATAAGGTACTGGAATTCTTGAATCATCGATTTTTCAAAGAAATACGCATTCCTACGTTTTACAACTGATACGGCACTTTAATCTCAGAATTTGAACTACTATGGCTATTTTAGCTGAAACTTCTCAATTCCAGATTTTAATCTTTAGAAGGGTCTTTTCCCAAAGTCTTCTAAATCTTCAAAAATTATATCAAATACCTCATTGGGTTATCCCTAACCTCAAGGGTTCAATTAGCAAAAGAACATTACCTGATTTCCCAATCACAATTATGCAAAAAATATTCCAAGATCCATTCCCATGGTTTTCTTGAACTTTAAATCAGAATTTTGCTAATCCAATGAAACTAAAGCACACATTACAATATTCAGAAAAATAAAGAATCACCCAATCATCTTGAATCCCATAAAAAGAATTTAGAAGATCATGCTATCAATGAATGAAACTAAAAATTATGAAATTGAAAATAACACGCATTACCAACTTAGAAAGAAAACAGTTTAGGAACAAACCAGTATTCCAGAATTACAATGGTCAGAAAAATAGAAAAACTTAGACTAGGGAAATGTAGACGTAGAGCTTGCATGTAGCTGAGTATTGGATCCCTCCAAGAACGGAGTTTCACGCTTGCTCTTGATGTGAGAACTTTGAAGAACAGAACGAACACTTAAGAAAAATTCAAGAATCTAAGAGCGAAGTCTGAAAACTAAAAACAAACGAAAAGTTCTCTCTCTATGGCCCTAATGACTCAGACTCCTATTTAACTAAAAACTAAAGTGCTG
This sequence comes from Gastrolobium bilobum, assembly GCF_033153095.1. NCBI lineage: Eukaryota > Viridiplantae > Streptophyta > Magnoliopsida > Fabales > Fabaceae > Gastrolobium > Gastrolobium bilobum. The sequence continues at coordinate 128,175 of NW_026895557.1, read as the reverse complement.
CCTCAAAATGCATTGTTGTCCATCCATGCCTATTCTCATCCCACGATCCAGATTTGTTCTTTGCTTTTATCAACTTGGTCACGTGCTTCTTTTTTAACATCTGCAAGCATTGGGTAATGAAATTTATTAGTAAAATTACATTGACTTCCTTTCTTTTACCTTTTTCCAAATTGGGCCATATTGTTTTTCTTTTTGGCCCAAATACCTGCATATCACACTTCATCTAGCCCAAATAAATCAGAATTTAACCCATTAAAATATACATGATTCAAAGCTAACAAAATACCCCAAACTTATCATTTGCTTGCCCTCAAGCAATCAAGAAAACATACATTCAAAAATAGATTGCTACTTAAAAATCACAAAGTCACACAGCAACACAGTCAATTTTAATAACTCAGTTAAATTTATCAATCATCTATGCAAAACATTACACTTCTTAAAGCATTGACCAGACTTAATATTAACCAATTCCTACATCAAATTAATCATTCAACTCCAGTCAATCAACAATTATATAAGCATTCAATCAAAAATTCATGCACACTCAAATAGTTGCAACCCTTAATTTAGACTGATTTAATTGACATTCCACTGAATTCCTTTCCAGGTATATTTAATCAATCACACTCTCTCCTTTTTTATAACAATAAGGAAGTTCACTCATTATCATCATGCATGAATGCTTCCAACCTACACTACCATTTAGAAACTTGAAGTCCAATATGCTACCTCCATCAAAGGGTCTTTAAGGCTTGTAATGAGGCAGGGCTAGGATCTTTGTTTTTCTAGTCACTTGGCTAATTAAGCTAACCCTTAGTGTCTAACTAATCCTCATTATCTCTTTATGATTTTTGCCTAAACAAGACAAAGGGAAATTACTGACTCTCTCTTCCTTTTTTATAACTTCCTTCTCTTTTTTTACTTTTGCCTCTTTCCCTTTTTTTTACTTCAGCAAGCTCAGAGATCTCTTTTATTCAACCTTTTTTCTTCTTTTTCTTTTTTTTAAAGAGAGAACTCTTCTTTATAACATCACTTGCTCCCCTTTTTCTTCGAAATTTTTTATTTACTTCCTGATCCTCTTTTCTTTTTCTCTCTGTTCTTTTTTTTTTTTACACAACCAATTTCCCTTTGCCTCATTTAGCTTACTGTATTTCTAAACTAACGAGAATTAGTTAAATACTAAGATAGCTATATAGGTTGGACAAGGAATTTGGCTCATAATATTAGGGTACATAATCAGAAAAGAAAGGTTCCAGGCTCAAATATAAGGACCAAGGGATATAATTAAAGGGTGAGGCTTTTGGCTCTAGGCTACATATTCAGAAACAATGCCCTAATCACACAAAAATAGCATATTAGTCATCCAAACAGAGTGCAGTATTCAAAACACCAATACACAATGACCACTCACAAAGGAATAGAGTGTTTAGGTTCAAATACCTCACATGGGTTGTTAATCCAGTGGTTTATCAGTGAATCAGCTAATCAGGGATCGCAAAAAAAATTTATGGCATGTAATTTGATTTTCAGCATATATAAATACTGATCAACTAAGTTAGATCCCTAATTGATTAGGAATTAATTTAATCAAATCTGACTATACTTAAGCAATGATAATATTAAACATATCAGGTTATAAATATTTCAAAGTTACCACTCAGGTACTCCAGCAAATCATCAGAGTGAATTTTTATCATCATTTTTTTAGCACCAATCAGCAAAAAATTGGTAACAGCAATTAATCACCCCAAACTTAAAATTAAGCTGGGTCCTCACAGCAACAAAACAGGGAACAAAGAACACAACATGTATACTCCGTATACCCCACCCCAAACTTAAAAGGCAGTTGTTGTTAAACTTAGAGAAATTGGGATAAAACCTTATGTTCTCCTTTGGAGAACTCTCATTTAAATAGTATGATATAATTACACAATCATAACTATACAATCATAACCTACAGCTAGCTAATTAATTAAGGATATAATTACACAATCATAACCTACAGCTGGCTAATTAATTAAGGATATAATTACAAATCATAACCTACAGCTGGCTAATTAATTAAGGATATAATTACAAATCTGCACAAATAATGCCAAATATTCTGTTCATCAATTCTATTGACATCCCCCCTCAAATTGATGCTGGTGAATCTACAAGCATCAATTTGCTGACGAGGAAATTATGTCGTTGATGTGTCAAAGACTTGGTGAGGATGTCAGCTAGTTGAACAGATGTTGAGACATGAGGTAGAGTGATAATTCTACGGTCATAAGCTTCCCTGATTGAATGACAATCGACCTCTATGTGCTTTGTTCTTTCATGGTATACAGGATTTGCTGCAATCTGTATGGCACTTGTATTATCAGCATACAACGGAGTTGGTGTTGCTTGTGAATAACCAAGTTCTAAAAGAAGGCCCCGTAACCAAATAATCTCAGAGCATGCTACAGACATGGACCGATATTCTGCTTCAGTGGAGGATTTAGAGACAGATTCTTGTTTCTTGCATTTCCAGGAGATAGGAGCATCTCCTAAAAACATACACCAGCCAGTAGTAGACTTCCTTGTGTCGGGACATCCAGCCCAATCAGCATCGCTGTATGCTTGAAGTTGTATTGTTGCATTTGTCGGAAGGAAGATACTGTTAGAATATTAGATATGATATGATTAGATATGATTGGATTCTGTCTTATCCGTAAATATTCTGACTGTATTAGGATTAGGTTTGGGCCTTACACTTAAGCCCATTAGAGTCTCTATATATTGTAACTCCCTGACACAGATCAATACATAACTTGGTACCAGAGCTATTTCGTTCTGGGAACCCTCGCTTCCGCTTAGAAATCTTGTTCTTCACTTTAAAACCAAAGCCCACTGCTTAGGAGTCATCTTTTCTTTGTCGTGCGTCCTTCCGGCAAGACATCAAGGACTGTAAGTCCTCTCCAGGCATCTTTTGCACGTGTCCACATCCCCAAACAGTCACCGGAGCAACCATCAGCCACCGTCAGCCACTGTTCAGGCTGCCAGAGTACTTTTCCGGCGAGTTTTCAGTCTGGAACGAACGCGAACAGCACCCTCTCCTCCCGGCGACCTGATCTGTGGAAGTCCGGCCACCATCGAAGTTGTCACGCGCTCTCACGCGCCTCCAGTCTTCTCTGCGCGTGGGCTTCACGCGCCACCTTCTGCCGGCGCGTGAGCACTATTCCGGCGGCTTTTTCCGTCCGGTCTTGGACAGAGAAGCTCGTCTTCTCCTCCTCTTTCTGGATCTGTGTTGGTTCTTTGTGGGTCTGACTTTTTGTGCGCACCTCTTCTTGATTGGTGATCAGGTTCGTTTCTCTTTATTCGGTTTATATCTTTGTGATTTAATACTATGGCAGCAAACCCTCCAATTCATTCGGAGCTCAAGTCTCCATCTCCTCCTGTGAGAAATTCTCCCAATATCATCTCTACCAATATTGGGTCCATTACCTCTTCAAAATTGAAGGGATCTGTTAATTACAAGAACTGGGCCACCTCTGTTCGAGTTTGGTTCTTTGGACAAGGATATGGGAACCATCTCACGACTAAGTCTACTGATGTCCCTAAGGAGGACAAGTCTGATTGGGAAAAGATTGACAACCAGCTTTTGAGTATCCTCTGGCAATCCATTGATCCGATCGTCTTGGATATCTTTTATTCCTTTCAAACTTGCACTGAAGTATGGGAGGAAGCAAAAAACCTCTACACTAATGATGTTCAGCAACTCTATTTCATCATCTCCCAGTTTATGGAATTGAGCAAATCATCCGACATTCAGATGGAGACATATATTGGCAAGAGTCGCTCTTTGATGCAGGCATATTTGGATATGCTGCCTTACCCTACTGATGCTACTGCATATCGGAAACAGGTGGAACGTCTCTTTATGGTTGCCACACTTTCTGGCCTTCCCGAAGAATATGATAATGTCCGTGATACTATCTTGACTAGTGGAGAGCCTGATCTATCCATGACGTATCAGCGTCTTCTGAATTTGAATAAGAAATCTGCTCCTGCATCGTCTTCTGCTGTTGATTCTACTGCTCTAGTTTCCCATACTGATTTTCGCGGGAATATTGGAGGTGGACGTGGTCGTGGTAGAGGCCCAGAAGGCCGTGGCCGAGGAGGCCGAGGAGGTCCAGTCGGACGTGGTCAGCGACCTCGTTGTCATTACTGTCAGCAACTTGGTCATTATGAGGAACGCTGCTACACAAAGTATCCTCACATGCGACCTTCTTTTGCTGCTAATATAGCTCAATCGGATACTGCTTCAAATGGTACAGTCTCTCTCTCCTCTGAAGAATATGTAGCATTCCAGGCCCTTCTCAGGAAGTCCTCTCCTCAATCTCAGGCCTCCGCTTCAGAAACTGGTAATCCTGTTGCTTGTGTTTCTCATTCAGCATCACTTGGTCCTTGGATATTTGACTCAGGTGCTACTGATCACCTCTGTGGTAATAAGGAACTCTTTTCTTCCCTTACATATTCTGAAAATTTACCCTCTTTTACTCTTGCTGATGGAACTAAGGCCCCCGTTCATGGGATTGGACAAATCTGTCCAACCTCCTCATTGACCTTGACATCTGTCTATTGCATTCCTCACATCCCTTATAACTTAATATCTGTTAGTAAATTGATCAGTTCTCTTAATTGTATTGTCACATTCTCAAACCAATCTGTTTCTGTGCAGGACCCGGGTACGGGGAAAATGATTGGAGTGGGCCGTGAGTCACGGGGTCTGTTCTACCTTGATGTGCCGAGTCCTTCAGTTGCTTGTTCTCTCACAGAATCTCCACAACTCATCCACAGTCGTCTTGGGCATCCTAGTCTTGCGAAATTGCAGAAGATGGTTCCTCTTTTATCCGGTCTTCAAACTTTAGATTGTCAGTCATGTCAGCAAGGAAAGCACATCCGCTCCTCCTTTGCTAATCGTGTCAATAAGCGAGCTGATGCTCCTTTTTCAATTATTCATTCAGATGTTTGGGGTCCTAGTCGAAGTGTGTCTGTTTTAGGGTTTCGGTATTTTGTTACCTTTATTGATGATTTCTCCCGTCGTACTTGGATTTATTTAATGAAAAACCGTTCTGAGTTGTTTTCTATTTATCAAAGGTTTTCTGCTGAAATTCATACTCAATTTGGTGCTTCTATTCGTATTTTACGTAGTGATATGCTAAGGAATATGTTTCTGTTGACTTTTCTCATTTCTTAGCCACACAGGGTACTTTACACCAAACCACTTGTCCTCACACTCCACAACAAAATGGAGTAGCTGAACGTAAGAATAGACATCTCATTGAGATTGCCAGGACTCTTCTTATTCACATGCATGTTCCTCTTCACTTCTGGGCTGATGCAGTCTTGCTTCTTGCTTTCTCATCAACCGCATGCCTTCATCTGTGCTTAATAATGATATTCCTCATAACTTATTGTTTCTGGATGTTCCTCTCTTTCCTCTATCCCCACATGTTTTTGGTTGTACCTGTTTTGTTCATGATCTCACTCCTGGTAAGGATAAGTTAACATCCAAAGCCTTTAAATGCATTTTTCTGGGTTATTCTCGTCTTCAAAAGGGTTATCGTTGTTACTCTCCTGATCTCAAGCGTTACTTAGTTTCCGCTGATGTCACCTTTCTTGATCAACAACCCTTTAATTCTATCCCATCTCCATTGTCACAGGTTGATCATGTTCTTCCTGTTCCTTTTCTTGACTTGTCTTTGCCAGATGCAGGTGCTTCTACTCCAGATAAGCAATCACCTATTGCTCCAGTACCTGAGAACCGTCCACTTCTCACTTATCAGCGTCGTAACACAGTACCTCCAGTCGACTCGACCCCTGCTGACTCATTGCCCCCTGCAGTTGATTTTTCCCCTCCGGATCCTTCACCAGAGGCTCTTCCCATTGCTCAAAGAAAAGGTACACGTACTACTCGTAACCCTTATCCTCTTTATACCTTCTTGAGCTATGATCGTCTTTCTCCTCCTCATTTCACCTTTGTTTCTAGTCTTTCTTCTGTTTCTATTCCTAAGAGCACAGGTGAAGCACTTTGCCATCCAGGATGGCGCCAAGCGATGCTTGATGAGATGACCGCACTTCATACCAATGGCACTTGGGACCTTGTTTCTGCTCCTGCAGATAAGTCTATAGTTGGTTGTCGCTGGGTGTTTACTGTGAAAGTTGGACCTGATGGCCATGTTGATCGTCTCAAGGCACGCCTAGTTGCCAAGGGTTTTACTCAAATATTTGGTCTTGATTATAGCGATACATTCTCTCCAGTCGCTAAGATGGCGTCCGTCCTCCTATTTCTTGCCCTTGCTGTTGTTCGTCACTGGCCACTCCTTCAACTTGACATCAAAAATGCCTTTCTTCATGGTGATTTACAAGAAGAAGTTTACATGGAGCAACCACCTGGTTTTGTTGCTCAGGGGGAGTCTGGGAAGGTATGTCGTCTTCGAAAATCCTTATATGGTCTCAAGCAGTCTCCTCGAGCATGGTTCAGTCGCTTTAGTTCTGCTGTATAGGCGTTTGGCCTAATTCGCAGTAAAGTTGACCATTCTGTATTCTATAGGATTACATCTCCTAACAAGTGCATCTATTTGTTAGTCTATGTTGATGACATCATCATCACCGGAAGTGATCAAGACGAAATCCGTCAGTTAAAACAACATTTATTCAGTGCATTTCAAACAAAGGACCTTGGGAAGCTGCGTTACTTCTTGGGAATTGAGGTGGCGCAATCTAGACAGGGCATTTCTATCTGTCAAAGGAAGTATGCCTTGGATATCCTAGAAGAGACTAGTATGTTGGGGTGTAAACCAGTTGATACACCCATGGATCCTAATGTTAAGTTAATGCCCAGACAAGGGGAGCCGTTATATGATCCTGGACGTTATCGAAGGCTGATTGGGAAGCTCAATTATCTTACTGTGACTAGGCCAGATATTTCTTTCGCTGTCAGTACGGCTAGTCAGTTCCTTGATTCCCCTTGTGATTCACATTGGGATGCTGCTGTGAGGATCCTCCGATACATCAAAGGAGCACCAGGAAAAGGTTTGTTGTATTCGGATCAGGGAAATACAGAAATTTGTGGTTACTCAGATGCCGATTGGGCAGGATCACCCTCGGACAGACGCTCTACTTCTGGTTATTGTGTCTTCTTCGGAGGAAACTTAATCTCATGGAAAAGCAAGAAACAACCTGTTGTTTCCCGATCTAGTGCAGAAGCTGAGTATCGTGCAATGGCAAATACTACCTGTGAGTTGATCTGGTTAAAGCAGTTGATTCAGGAGCTTCATCTTTGTGAACAGAAACAACCCATGACACTCATCTGTGATAATCAAGCTGCGCTACATATATCCTCTAATCCTGTTTTTCATGAGAGGACCAAACATATAGAGATTGATTGTCACTTCATTCGGGAAAAGATTCAGTCAGGAGAAATCAAGACAGCTTTTGTCAACTCGTCTAATCAACTAGCAGATGTTTTCACTAAAGCTCTTAGAGGTCCTCGGGTTGAATACATTTGTAACAAGCTTAGTGCTCATAATATATACGCACCAGCTTGAGGGGGAGTGTTAGAATATTAGATATGATTGGATTCTGTCTTATCCGTAAATATTCTGACTGTATTCTGACTGTATTAGGATTAGGTTTGGGCCTTACACTTAAGCCCATTAGGGTCTCTATATATTGTAACTCCCTGACACAGATCAATACATAACGTATTCTTTTACATTTAACTGATACCACGGCTGGGAGTGGCCAACAAATATTTAATGATTCGTTGTACTGCTGTAAGATGCAAGTGTCTAGGATTTTGCATGAATTTGCTGACTGTGTGGACAGCAAAAGAGATATTAGGTCTTGTGATGGTGAGGTAGATGAGACTTCCTACCAACTTTCGATATAAAGTTGGGTCTTGTAGAAGGTCACCTTCATCCCGTCTTAACTTTACATTAACTTCCATGGGAGTGTCAACCATAGTTGCAGTGGTGAAACCAGCTAGCTGAATTAGATCCTGAGTATATTTGTGCTGAGTGACAAAGATGCCTTTTTGTTGGAATTGTACTTCTAATCCCAAGAAATAAGTGAGCTGTCCAAGATCTTTCATGTGGAAAGTTGTATGCATCAATTGTTTGATTGTAGTGATAGCCTCTTGATCTGAGCCGGTGACGATAATGTCATCCACATAAACAAGGAGAATCACAATTCCTTTGGAGGTCCTTTGTAGAAAAAGAGATGGATCATAGCTACTTTGGATGAAGGAAAAACCAAGTAATGTTGTGCTAAACTTTTCAAACCACACTCTTGGTGACTGTTTTAATCCATACAAAGAACGTTTTAGCTTACAAAAAGTATTAGGTAATAGTGAGGGCATACCCGTAGGAAGTTTGATGTAAACTTCTTCTTTGAGGTCACCATGAAGGAAGGCATTTTTGACATCTAGCTGGTGAATTGGCCAAGATTCAGATGCAGCAATGGCAATAATAGTCCGCACAGTAGTCATCTTGGCCACCGGCGCATAGGTCTCTTCATAGTCTAGGCCATATTCTTGCTTATTTCCAAGAACAACCAATCTAGCCTTGTATCGATCGATGGATCCATCTGAACGCAACTTTATAGTGAATACAAATTTACTGCCAAGAGGTTTAACCGATGAAGGACATGGAACAATGTCCCATGTTTGATTTTCCTCTAGTGCAAGAAGTTCAGTCTCTATAGCATCCTGCCAACATTTATGCTCCATTGCCTGTTTATATGAAGAAGGAATAAGAATAGATGCTAAAGTTGCTGTCAAAGATAAAGATTCAGAAACACCATACTTTTCTGGTGGTTTACGAATGCGAGTACTGCGACGTAAAGGGGCAAGTTCTAGTGCATGCACTGGATCAGCAGCCAGAGAATGATCAGAAGGGGGCCTTGAAGGGATTGAAGTCTGAATTGGTGGAACAGTCGGACGTCTTTGGTAGACAATGACAGGAGGACGAGCTTGGTCTTCTGCAAAACTGTTAGGAAACAATGGCAAGACAGATTTGGATGTAGAAGATTGAGTGTCTTGGTTAATAGCAAAAAAATATGTATCTTCTTGAAAGATGACATTTCTAGAAACCCGAATCCTATGTAAGTGAGGATCATAGCATAAAAAACCTTTTTGATGGGCTGAGTAACCAAGAAAAGCACATTTAACAGATTGAGTTGTGAGTTTGGTGCGTTCTGGTGGCTGAAGATGAACATAACAGACACAACCAAAGGTGCGAAGAGTTGAATAATTGGGTTGCTTACCAAATAACCTTAAGAAAGGGGAATCATTGTGCAAGACTGGAGAATGCAGCCGATTAATAAGGTGGACAGCAGTTGAGAGAGCTTCACACCAAAAACGGGAGGGTACTAAAGAGTCCAACATTAAGGTACGGACAACATCAAGAAGATGACGGTTTTTTCTTTCAGCTATCCCATTTTGTTGGGGTGTGGAAGGACACGACCTTTGAGATAATATACCATTTTTCTGCAAGAACTCTTGAAACAAATGAGATGTGTATTCCCCCCCATTGTCAGAACGCAGAGTTTTAATTTTTGATGCAAACTGAGTTTGAACATAGGAATGAAAAAATTGGAATGCAGAGAAAGCTTCAGCTTTAGATCGCAAAAAATAGACCCATGTGAAACGACTATAGTCATCAATAAAAGTGATAAAATATTTGTAATGTGCATGAGATATTACAGGTGTGATGCCCCATAAATCACTGTGAATTATGTCAAAAGGCTGATTTACATTTGATTGATGAACTGGAAATGGTAGAATTTTACTTTTACCAAGTTTACAAGAATTGCAATCAAATTGAACAGCACTAAAAGATGGGAAATGTTTATTGCCAAGAACTCCAGATTTCATTAAGGCATGAAGTACATTCGAATTTGGGTGACCAAGACGCTTATGCCATAATTGAAAATTAACAGTTGCAGAATTACAAGAAATAAAAGGCTGAAAAGAACATGGTGACAACAATGAATAAAGAGGAAAAAGACGTCCAACTTTAGGCCCCTTCGCGATCACCTTCCCTGAGTGTTGATCCTGCACATGACAACCAGACTTTGAGAATTCAACTTTGCAATCACTGTCAACTAATTGACCAACTAAAATAAGGTTACTGGTGAGATCAGGGGAAACATAAACATTGGTAAGAGATGAAGAAATATCACCAATTGCTGTGATAGGTAAATTGTTTCCATCCGCAGTGTGTATTTGTAAATTACCAGAGTAATTTGTAACATTGGTAAGAGAAGCAACATTGTTGGTCATATGATTGGATGCGCCAGAGTCAAAGTACCAAGGAGAGCTGGATAAAGAAACTTTACCTGAAAGACCCAAAGCAGAAAATGCAGAAACAATCATTTGTTGAACCATTTCAGGGGTTAAAGTTGGCACAGAAACAGGCGGATTCTGATCCACAGAAACAGGAGTAGTAGAAGAGCTAACAGTGGCAGTGAAAGCTGTTGCATTTCTCCGAGGTGGTCTGATTTGACATTCTTTGATGATGTGACCTTCTTTTTTGTAGTAATTACAGAACTTTTTAGGACAGTTTGAAGCAAAATGTCCATGGCCTTTGCAGCAGAAACATTGGACAGTACTTATGTCTCGACCTCGTGGTTTGGCTTGTACTGCATACGCTACAGGAAGGGAGGCAGATTTCTGGTGTTCCATGTTTGTCTGAGTAAGGAGACGTTGTTCTTCACGAAGCAATTCATTTAGACATTCATCCAAGGAGGGAACAGGAGCCCTGTTCATTAGGTTGGTGCGAATGCCCTCAAAAGTAGATCTCAATTTCATAAGAAATTGATCTCGTTTTGTGGTGTCATGAACATTTTGGACTGCAGTTTGTCCTTCAGTCGACAAATCTTTATAGACAATGTCAGTATATTCAGCCCAAAGATTCATGAAATGAGAATAGAATTCAGAAATTGAGAGACTATCCTGTTGAAAAAGAGAAATTTCATGTTCAAGCTGGAACCTGCGAGCAGTGTTTGTTTGGTTATAAATTTTCTTCAAATAGTCCCACATCTTTGCTGCCGTTGTGAAGGGTCTGAGATTGAGGACAATACTAGGCTCAACAGAGCCTATGATCCAAGTCATTACCTGTGCATCTTTGGCCTCCCATTGGGCATGTGCCGCTTGGTGCGTAGTTTTGTCAGGAGCATAATTAGTTCTGTCAACATGACCCCAAAGCTCCTTGCCTTTGACAAAGATCTGGAACTGAAATGCCCAGGTGGAGTAGTTCTTTCCATTAAGACGAACAAAAAGAACATCATATTTTTCAGTAGACAGTACGCGCAAAAGACTAGAACTTGGGAACTCAGAGACTGTGAGCACAGCGAAAAATTTAGTAACGAAACCTAGACTGATACCATGTTAAACTTAGAGAAATTGGGATAAAACCTTATGTTCTCCTTTGGAGAATTCTCATTTAAATAGTATGATATAATTACACAATCATAACCTACAGCTAGCTAATTAATTAAGGATATAATTACACAATCATAACCTACAGCTGGCTAATTAATTAAGGATATAATTACAAATCATAACCTACAGCTGGCTAATTAATTAAGGATATAATTACAAATCTGCACAAATAATGCCAAATATTCTGCTCATCAATTCTATTGACAGTTGTGTCCTCACAACAAATGGCAGTAATCATTTAACAACAGAGAACACAACATTGAAGACACTAATATACATGTTGGGGAGGATAAACAACTATAGACATATGTAGAAAAGATAAAACCTGGGAGACCATTAATATGGTGCTCCTAAATGTGTGTGGCTGAGGTGTTTCACATGTCTACCTGTCTTTGTAGCCATAATTGCAACTGAAAGCGATAACCAGAGAATGAGAGAAAGGAAGATTATATGTGAATAAGGGGGAAAAAAATTATTAACAGGTAAATGTCCAAGTGATAGGACAAAGTGCAACAACAGAGCACACTCAATTGGTTTTCGAATGGGCAATAGAAGAAGAGTATGAGCGAGACTATCAGTGGAGACCCAAAGATGGTTTACAATATATTCATTACTAGTGAAATCCAAAGCCGATCAAGCTATATATATTTTTTTTTTTTTGAAAAGAAAATAAAATATAAAATAAAACCTGACTTCCTTGCTCAGCAGTGTGGGTGCAGCTTACCGGCGTGGAACCAGGTGGTTCTTAGAACTGATGACACATCCAAGGCTTAGTGTGATGGAAGGCTTTGTGGGTCACAATGAAGAGGGGTTGTCGGTCGAGATGGTCAAGCTTGGGTTTTCAGTCTTGATACCCTTTTCTTTTTTTCTTGGGTATAGCAGTTGAAGTCAGAACTTGTAGGTGGAGTCATCTCACACAGTGCAGTCCTAGTCTCAAGCTATTTGGTACCATTGGAGATACAACAAATGACTGTTAACATAGTTTGGAGCAATCTTAGAATATTAAAATTCCTGGTACAACATAATATTGCTGGTTTCTGGTACTTGTGTTGAGCACAACAGATTGGGAAAAAGAAGAAGATGGGGATAAGACCATTGTTAGATTCAAAAAGTGTTATGCATCTATAATGTACAGGTACGTACAAGTTGGGCTTGAAAATAAATTGGCCCATTGTCATAATATACATATAGGCCATATCCTACCTTCTTCTTCTTTTTTAAAACATCACATCCCATTATATAAAATCTCTAAGTGTATTCTGAAGGTGTGTGTAAAATTTATATGCATCCAAACAAAAATGGTGAGGAGCTATAAAATTGTACCCATAACATTGAATTTTTTTTTTTTTTACACTTTTTTTTCTAATTCCTCTTTACAACTAAACTCTTAGTGCACACTATTCGTTCCTCACTAAGTTGCATAAAATCTGATTGGGCTCATTAACACAATATAAAAGAAATTCAAGGTAACCCAAATTTAATCTCAATATGAACTAACCAACTTATCCAAGTTACTCCAGTACCTGGGTATCAACTAGCTCAATCAGGCGAAAATTTAAGCTCTCCTCCACGAGCCTTAGTTATATATCCACAAGTCATATGCTCAAAATGTGCACCTAGTACACAATGGTTTTCCACTCAAATTGGTCCTTTGTCCAACCTCAGTTGCTAACAAGCAACAGGCTAACACTCAAAGTACCACCTAGTATTACTCTATCTCTGTGCTACCCCAAACTTAAGAGGTATGTCCATATTCCCTATTTTCACTCAACCCTTCAAAGTTGCTTTATTGTATTAGACTCATCAGATGGTCCATTTCAACACTTTCAGTCAACACTTTTTATCAGCTCAAGTTTCGTTTTTTTTTTTTTTTAACATACAAGGACAGCAACAACACTTGGTTGTAAAAGAAGACAAAAGAACTCCTACGTATTATCTAAAAAAAAAATTCAAAATTCAATAGTAACAAGCTAAAACCTATGTAGAAAATTAAAACTAAACACATTAGCAGTTACTAATACTAAACTAACCTAAGCTCTAATAGCAACAAGTACACTAACTAACTAATCAACTAAACTCTTCTTCTAATTTCATCCAGCATCCAATAAAGAAATAAAAGTCTTCTCTTTATTCACATGCCTTGTCCAGTAATGCTTCAGCCATCTAACTTTACGTGGAAATAATTTGATTCTTATCTTGAAAATTAGAACAATCTGCCCTGTGTCCAACCAATTGATTATCTTCTTTTGAATTATGTCCTTTATGAGTGGATTGACTAAATTGGTCTCTATATGATTGAAGCTGCCTTCTCCTAAGTTGATATTTTCACTATTTAAAAACATATGATCATCAACCAAATGATCCAAATCAGAAACACTAAAGCAATCATTAGAATCTTCATCGATGAAATTCATGGCTCTTAAAATATTGAAAGTTATCTTTTCCTCATTAACTCCCATGGTTAGTTCTCTTGTTTTAAAATCAATTATAGCATTTTCTATAGTTAAGAATGGCCTATTCAATATAATAGGCACATCCTTGTTAGCTTCAAAATCAACTATTATGAAATTTGTAGGAAAAATAAACCTATAAATTTTCACTGATTTGTTCTCTGATTTTCCATCATGGTGTGCAAGTGACCTATCTACTAATGCACTTGAAATTAAAGAAGAACCTGGATTTTCCAGTTTGGGTGGAAAATTGTTGGAGAGACAGTGCTCCTGCTCTTGGAGTCTTTGAGGAGAAGGGATCTGTCTTGCCTTTGATATAGGTTGAGAAGCTTTACTATTCTGCACTAACTTGTCTGATTCATTTGATTTCAATGCTGCCCTTAATGGTTCAGCAGTAGTTTCTTTCTCATCATCTTTGTCTTGAGGTGAGGATTGAGTGGTTGATGGTTGGGATGTAATAGTGTTATCCACTTGCTGCCCTACTTTCTCAATCAATTTCTTCAAGGTAGATGGGCTTACAACTGGATCCGACTGATCCACCTCTCTCTCATTCCTCAAGTGGAGGGCTTTGCACACTTCTTTTCCATCCCTCTTAGGTATTTTTGTGTCACTTAGTAGTGTTCCCAAAGGTCTACTACTAAGGGCAGAGGCAATTTGCCCCATTTGTATCTCAAGGCTCTTCAAGATAGCTCCATGACTTTTAAGCATAGCTTCATGGTTTTGTAGCATTTGATTCATCCACTGCTCATTTGGAGGTTGAGCTTCTGCAACAGGTTGTTCTAGCTGTTCAGCAAAAGGAGGCTGCACAAAATAAGGTTCATCCAGTTCAAATGATTCCTGCCATCTATGATAAGGCTGCTGGTATTGGTAATTTTGGCCTTGATTTTGAGCAAAATTACATCCTTGGTTCTGCCATCCTTGCTGATCAAATTGGTTGTGGTTGTTGTAATTGTAATTGAAGCCTCCCACATAAAGAACAGATGTTGGGTTGCTGGGGCATTCTTCAAAGGCATGAGCACCATAGCAAAGTAAGCATATAGGTGCTATAGCAACTATTGGAGTAGGTGCTGGTTGCTTGGATTCTTCCATAACCTTGGCCAAATCTTTCACTATGTTATGCAAAGCTACGAGTTGAGCTGCCAATGCCATTGTGATTCCCTTGTAGAGTGTTTAATAACCAGACTTTTTTTTTTTTTTTAGATTTGGCAGAATGCAAAGTGTATCAATCTGTTTTCACAGTCAAGAATTATTCATCTGCAAAATCTCAAAGAAAATGTAAGTTCAAGAAAAATTAAAAATGAAAATGAAAGAAAACCAATTCAAGAACTAAAAGACAGAATTTTCAAAAAGAAACTAACTCAAACACCGTTCCCCGGCAACGGCGCCATTTTGTTGGTAGTAATTTTTCAAAAGAAAGAGTTATTGTTCCCAGGGAACGATTTGTTTAGTTTTCTTTTTTAATTCCTATTTCTAATTTCTTGAATTTAAGTAATCAATCTTTTAAAACTAAGAAAAGACTAAATGAAGCAAGGTATTTATCAAACTTGTATTAAACAAAATTAACAGAAATATCTAATCACAAATTCAGTAATGATAAGGTACTGGAATTCTTGAATCATGGATTTTTCAAAGAAATACGCATTCCTACGTTTTACAACTGATATGGCACTTTAATCTCAGAATTTGAACTACTATGGCTATTTTAGCTGAAACTTCTCAGTTCCAAATTTTAATCTTTAGAAGGGTCTTTTCCCAAAGTCTTCTAAATCTTCAAAAATTATATCAAATACCTCCTTGGGTTATCCCTAACCTCAAGGGTTCAATTAGCAAAAGAACATAACCTGATTTCCCAATCACAATTATGCAAAAAATATTCCAAGATCCATTCCCATGGTTTTCTTGAACTTTAAATCAGAATTTTGCTAATCCAATGAAACTAAAGCACACATTACAATATTCAGAAAAATAAAGAATCACCCAATCATCTTGAATCCCATAAAAAGAATTTAGAAGATCATGTTGTCAATGAATGAAACTAAAAATTATGAAATTGAAAATAACACGCATTACCAACTTAGAAAGAAAACAGTTTAGGAACAAACCAGTATTCCAGAATTACAATGGTCAGAAAAATAGAAAAACTTAGACTAGGGAAATGTAGACGTAGAGCTTGCATGTAGCTGAGTATTGGATCCCTCCAAGAACGGAGTTTCACGCTTGCTCTTGATGTGAGAACTTTGAAGAACAGAACGAACACTTAAGAAAAATTCAAAAATCTAAGAGCGAAGTCTGAAAACTAAAAACAAACGAAAAGTTCTCTCTCTATGGCCCTAATGACTCAGACTCCTATTTAACTAAAAACTAAAGAGTTGCCTCAATGCATTGTTGTCCATCCATGCCTATTCTCATCCCACGATCCAGATTTGTTCTTTGCTTTTATCAACTTGGTCACGTGCTTCTTTTTTAACATCTGCAAGCATTGGGTAATGAAATTTATTAGTAAAACTACATTGACTTCCTTTCTTTTACCTTTTTCCAAATTGGGCCATATTGTTTTTCTTTTTGGCCCAAATACCTGCATATCACACTTCATCTAGCCCAAATAAATCAGAATTTAACCCATTAAAATATACATGATTCAAAGCTAACAGTTTGCTTGGACCAACTGACACACGAAGCTTGCCACTGCCAGCCTGACCAAGCATTCCATAACCCTCACCCAAACCATCCCCTGTAATGCACAAGCATAAAAGAGGATTACTACTATGTCTTTATCACTGTGTCAGGACTTAGGAGCCTTTTATGCTAGAAGAGCAATTTGGCTCACATGGAATGTGTAGTAGCAGATTGTACCAAAAAAATCGTGTAGCAGAAGAATATTTGGATTAGGTTGGTCAACATAAAGTCCAAATGGTAGGCTTAACTTTACTTGGGCATAACTTTTGATCTCAGAAGCTGTTCGTTTATCATTAAATATCAATGGAAAGGCCCAAACGAGTCATCGCTGTTGCAACCAGGATGATTGTTGTCGTTTCCAACCCCAAAATGCGGTTTCAACATGTTTTGAACCATTTTTATAATTTTTTGCCTTATTTTAACTATTTTTCATTTTGTATGAAGCATGGACATCAGCGGACACACAGACATAGGCAATGTTCAAAATATAGGACACCGGGACGTAGCCATATGTAAAGATGTGTGTGTCTGTTTGTAAAGAGAGAGAGCATGTCAAGTGAAATTTAATGAGCAAGACCTAAGTTGAGAAGCGGGATTTACACATTCATCCCAAAACAACAAGCCAAGCTTTACATTTTTTCTATGATAATGACCCTGACAAAAAAATACTAAAAGGCTTCATTTTATAGTGCAGGGCTGTAGGCCACAAGTTAGGAAGGATAAGCCACAAACGAAGATTCCTTCTAGGAGAAGTTTCGTTAGCATTTAGAATCTTTTACGTATATTTTATTATTATTTTTCTATATTTTAAGTTGTTCTCTGAAAGTTAATTTCCTTTTGAAAAATAAAAAACAAATCTTTGAAAGTTTTTTACAATAGACGTGTCCTGTTAAGTGTCAAGTCATATTTGGGTATTGGCGGAGTGGCTAAGCCTTGTCTAATGCGTCCAAGTAAGCAAACTTTTTAACTGCACCGGTTGAGCAATGTCCAACACATGTCATATGGGTGTGAAAGGAGTATCATGCCAAAGGCATGTCCAATGCTCCACACTTAGAGAAACACAGTGTTGGTGCTTCACAGGTCGTTTGTAATCGTAGCCCAACCTAGGGTTGGCTGCCTTTACATTCTTCCTGTTTGAAACATTTTGATCATTCCAGTTTGAACAAAATTATCAGAATTTCTTCAACCTTTGTGTTTAATTTTCACATGTACATACTGTATCAATTATTAGTATATAATATATAGTAGTAATAATAGATAGTAATCAGTCCAGATTCAATAAGAATAAGATAGAAACAGCTATTATCTTCTATTCTGATTCAATATCAGAGTAAGTGGAATCTCTGCTGTGTAATACAGAAGAAAATACAGAGTCAAAGTAAAAACAATGTTAATAACCCAGGCAATCAGAGAGTGCCTGGTCTCTCCGCCTAGTTCCCTTACTCAATTCTTGCTCACTTTTCTCTACTTTACCCCTCCTCTGTTATACTAATAGCCTAACAGCATATGTCAATTATTTCCCCCCTTCCACCTGCCACCAGCCACATTAGCAGGTGGTTATATTCTCAACCCCCTCCCTTATTTCCCTTCTAATCCTTCACATTCCTCACATATACTAATAGCCTAACACATGGTTTTTTAACACGACATCAAAATTGTTACAAGTCTAATTACTGCGTATTCTCTCCTTTTCCTTCTATCCAATCCTTAATTTCCTATAATTTCAATGTAATAAATATAAATGCACGCATCAAATTAGAAATCAAAAAGAAACACATTGCATTAAAAATGTAAATCAGATCAGGACAAATGAAATCTGGTAAAATTACCCAAAGAACTCTCTTCAGGGACTCCAAATTGCATCCTATTGGCTAATTTCCTCGTGTCTGTTATTGCATTCCTGACATAAGAATGAACAGATCATGAACTAAAAAATCAAAAAAAGACAAACAGAAAATTTACCCTCAACCCTGCAACCAAAAAAAAAGTACAGGCAACAAGTTAATACTACACTAACCTTTCCTTCATCTTCCTAAGCCGACGACCACCTCTCTTCTTTTTAGGCTCAAAATCAGGAACCGGAAGTGGTTTCGGTTGCTTAGCAGGAGGGGGCTCCTGCCACTTCTCAATTTTTTTGTGGATCTCATCCTTCAAAGCCCTTCCAGTGCTCCCAGTTGGATCCCCACGTATTGAATCTACTCGTGCTGCAAGTGTAGACTTTGCAGCAAGGAGTCAGCATGCTCGCATCCTCAGAGGAGGTGGAGTAGTCTGAAATATTTCTGTTTTCTCAATGTAACCTACACGAAATTGAGATGTTGCAGTGGAGAACCCAGCAAGATTCTTTTTCTTGGCACCAAGAAGCTGAACATTACAAGCAGGCATCTTTGCAAGTGCAGCTAGACCACCAGCTGTCCCCATGAGTTTAGCTGCAACAGCACTTCCAACTATAGCAGAAAGATTAGGCGCAATGTACCGCACTCTACTCTCAACAAAATCAAGAACTTTTATCTTTGCTGAATCAAGATCAAGAGCTCGATCGCAGGCCTCAATCGTCTTCCAAAGGACTTCTTCTGGAAGTGGCTTGCCAGTTGTAGTCGATGCAGTAACTGACACAACCATGATACTTGAATATAAAAGAATATGTTGTGTATTGATCTAATTCAGAGGGTTACAATATATAGAGACTCTAATGAGCTTATATGAAAGGCCCAGACCTAATACAATCAGAATAATTACAGACTCTAATCATATCTAATCAGACTAATTATATCTAATCATATCTAATATATTCTAACACTCCCCCTCAAGCTGGTGCGTATATATTATGAGCACCAAGCTTGTTACAAATGTATTGAACCCGAGGACATCTAAGAGCTTTAGTGAAGACATCCGCTAGTTGATCAGAGGAGTTGACGAAAGCAGTCTTGATTTCTCCTGATTGAATCTTTTCTCGAATGAAGTGACAATCAATCTCTATATGTTTGGTCCTCTCATGAAAGACAGGATTAGAGGATATATGTAGCGCAGCTTGATTATCACAAATGAGTGTCATGGGTTGTTTCTGTTCACAAAGATGAAGCTCCTGAATCAACTGCTTTAACCAGATTAACTCACAGGTAGTATTTGCCATTGCACGGTACTTGTAAGACCCCGCACCGTTAATTAAGGAATTTAATTAATAAATTATGAGAAAATAGGAAATGATTCCATAATTGACTCTAATAATTATTATGAGGCTTTAATAATTATAGTAAGTGAGTTATAATGCTGAAAGTCGCTTTTCGGAAGAAAAGTGCAGATATCGGTTCTGCTAGTCGGTATAACTGCGTACCGAAAAAGTATCTCGGAAAATTAATGTAAGTGCATAATAATTACTAGAATAATATGTAGGACTTGTAAAACGAGTTTCAAGTCCAAATAATGAGAACTGGTGCTAGAAACCGGTACTGGCTCTGAAAAGCGCGTCCCGGAAAGGTGCTCAGAAAATTATAAGAAAAATATGATAATTCTTGGAAAAATGTGTAGTTTCAGATTCCAAAGTTTTGGGATTAAAATGCTAAGCGTAGCAATTAAAGTTAATATTGTGTGTTTAAGTGCGTTTGGGCTATAAACACCCTCTTTAAGGGCACTCAACCCTAGCAAATAGAATTTTGAGCCTGAGAGTGGCTGACCAAAACTTTGAAACACTGTTCCATAGGCTTCTCTTCTCCTTCTTGAGACTTGAAGCCATTTTCTTCACACTTTCTTCTTGTAGACACCTTGAGTGAGTGGGAAACACTATGGTGAGTGTGTTAGGAACATCATTCTGAGTTTTTACCTCTGTTGGAGGGTCCTTGTTTGCTGACTTTGGGGGTTGAGAGTGTTGAGCCTTTGCGGTGGCATTTTGGAGCTAAAAGGAGCTTCCTTGTGGTATAAAAGAACCATCTTTGTACACTATTTTCGTGTACAGTGAGAGACAGAACCTTGGAGCTGTTGTGTGAGCTCCAAGAGCACCCTTTTTCTAAGTTTGAGCTTTGGTAAGCTTCATCACCTTTGATCTTGAGTCTTTAAACTTAAAAATGGAACCTTGATGCATGTAAAGGTTAAAAGATGATAACTTAACGTTGGGTAATGTCAAACACACCTAGAAATGTATGTTTAGGTGTTTAAAATCGGTAAAAACCCAACCTTGGAAGGATATCTTCACGAAATGCAGTTTCTGCATTCTGTCGTGAAATATCCGGATATCTACCCGTGGAATATTCGGATATTGGATATCCGGATATGGGATTTGGACATCCGGATATTAGATATCCGGATATGGGATTCTGGATATCCGGATATTGCATATCCGGATATGTCCAGTGAGATATCCGGATATTGCATATCCGGATATGGTCCCGAGGAATATCCGGATATTCTGGGATTTCGTGGAACAGTAGCTGTGTTGTGTGTACAGTAGGCTATTGGGGGTTTGTGGACCCTAGATTGATGAAGTTGAACTTCTGTAATTAATGAACTAAGTCAGAATCATCGTGATTAAGGACTTATGGCTTGGTATGGAGCCTTAAGACGTAAAACGTAAGGAAAGGCGTTGTCTTTAATTTATATGCTTGTGTTGCATTATTATTGATATAGTATTGGTCCATAACAGATTGTGAATCTGCTATGTTTGGACTTTGAGCTGTGAACTCTTGGCCCTGTGTGTTAGCTTGCAAGGTAAGCTTTCGTGTCCTCGGTTTAGCCATGTTGTGGTTCCACCATGTCCAATGGGGGTATGGTTATATGCATGTTGTGTCACATGCTTTGAATATTTGAAATGTTGTTGAGCTTTATGTGTAATGGCTTTTAATATGCATGTGTTGTTTCATCTTGACGGTAAACCAGAGTATGTGGCGTCATACGAGATAGTGATCCGGGGTGAATGCAAGTAGCGTCTTGCACTAGTGTGGGTATTTGGTGTATGTAAATCCTGCATTTCTCTTGCCAGTAGAATAGAATTGACACACATGACATGATTATCTGCTGCATTGCACTATTTTAGAACTGATGATGATATCTGCTTTTAAACTTATATTGCACATGTAAGTGAGCTTGGGGTGGAAGATCCTTGAGGACCCCTTGTCTTACTGAGATTTCTTGTTTAGAGATCTCACCCCACGTTTGGGGAATGCTTATTTCAGGTTCTGGTAGTTTGGTGACTGATGCCTCTGGCGGCAGGAGGCCAGAGCTTAGCTGATGATATTATGTTGTTTGCTGCCATGACTGGATATGGATGCTGCTTATGTTTTCCGCTATTTATGTTTATGTTGTTATTGAGACTGATGTTGGGCGTGTTGCCTTATTTGAGTGAGCATGTGGATTGTCCATGACACTTTATGTTAGTGCTTTTGATTTGGAGTTGTATAAGCTGTTAGATGGTCCGGTCTACGTTGTTGTAGTTCCGTGACTAGAGCCACACTTTTTTTATCTATGATTATGAGGTATTTCAGTTAGCTGTTTTATTGCAATTCCATACAGGCGATGTTTTATTAATTGATTAATAAGCAAGTTGGTGATGATAATGACATCATAATTGAAAAGAAAAAGATATTCCGCATTTTTAATTAAGCGCTGCTTAATACGATAGTATGATAACATTACCGGATATATACGGGGTGTTACATTTATGGTATTAGAGCAATGGTTCGAGGGAAAAGCCTGTATGTATTGCAATAGCTAGGATGTTTGGTTGTGTCTGTCTTGTGTGTTTACTCCGTCGAATTTTATTATGATAATGCATATGTAATCACACTGCGTGGGCCTGATCAACTCATAAATTGTGTAACTTGTGCAGAGTCATGGTAAGGTCTGGGAGAACACGGGAGACTTCTGAGGATCAACCCGATCCTATCCTGACTGCATTGGCTGAGATGCAGGCGGCTAGGTTAGCCGATCAGGAGGCCACTAGATTGGCCAACGCGGCAATGATGGATGCTGTTCGCGAGGCGAACCGGATAGCCGCAGAGGAGGTTCGTGAAGCGAACCGGAGGACCACTGAGGATGTCCTCGAGGCGAACAGGATGGCGAACATGACGATGATGAGAGTCATGTTGGAGAAGATGAGGGCTGGTCCTGTTGTAGGCCATGCACCACCGCCACCACCGCCACCGCCACCGCCACCGCCTCCACCTCCACCTAGTGTTCAGGATGAGAGCCTGAGTCACATTGCCAGTGTTGCTCATGTCGCTGAGACGAGGGAGACTCTTGTAGAGCCTGCTGAGGATCGTGATGTAATAGACCGCCGGCTGAATGCTTTCAGGAAGCATAAGCCACCTTTGTTTGAGGGGTCTTTGGATCCTATTGCTGCTGCTAGATGGCTGGAGTCGCTGGACAAGATATTTTGGGTCATGCAGTGTACAGATCCGCAGAAGCTGATGTTCTCGACTTACATGCTGGAGGGCGATGCCCATGAGTGGTGGACGAACACCTCTCGTGCTTACGAGATGTAGGGTCGTGTTTTGACATGGCCATTCTTCGAGGAGTGTTTCTTGGGTAGATACTTTCCCTATGATGCGCAGGAGAGGAAGCAGGGGGAGTTTGACAGATTGGTTCAGGGCTCGATGACTGTTGACGAGTACTTGGCCAAGTTTAACGAGCTGGAGAAGTTTGCACACTTCAGGATGGTTCCTCCTACTCCGATGTTTCTGGCTGCTAAATTCCGCAGAGGACTTAGAGGTGATTGCTGAGCATTTAGCTGGAGCTGCTTCGAGAGATTTTGGTACACTGGTTCAGCAGTGTAAGGACATTGAGGATGTCTGCATAGCGAGTAAGGCCAAGAGGGCCAAGGTCGACGAGACCAAGGGGACTGTTGGTTCCACTCCTGTTTCTACGTCCTGGAAGGACAAGAGGTTTGCTGGGAAGGGCAAGGGAAAATAGTTGGCTTCTAGGCAGGCGCCTGGTCAGTTCAAGAGGACTGCTTCACAGTAGGGGAGTTTTGCTAGGCCTCCTTCCACTCCGAGATGTGCGGGGTGCGGAAAGGAACATGTGAGACGTTGTGCTTCGGGGCAGTTGGTTTGTTTCCTGTGTGGCAAGGAGGGCCACTTATCTAGAGACTGTCCATCGTCGACGGCGAGAGCAGCAACTGTTCAGGCAGTTCCTTTGCAGATGGTTCCGATGACTTCTACTTCGGCACCTGCAGTGCCACCTTCTGTTGGGCGTGTGTACACCTTGGATAGGCAGCAGTCGGACCGCGCTCCGAACCTTGTTAGAGGTACTGTGTCTATTGGTGGTATTGTTGTTGATGCATTGTTTGACTCCGGGGCTACGCATTCGTTTGTTGCTACCCCGATTGCTTTGGGGCTTGAGTTGCCCATGTCTGTGCTTTCTCCACCGTTGCGGGTGACTATCGCCACCGAAGAAATATGTGTTTCTACCACTGTTCATCGCGATGTAGCGTTTCAGTGGGATGGCCGTGAGTTTTCGGTAGATCTGATAGGATTGCCGATGGTCAACCTTGAGATTATTCTGGGCATGGATTGGTTGTCTAGAAACTGTGCACTGATTGATTGTTGTGCAAAGCGTGTGGTGATGTCTCCGTGTGGTTCCACAGCTAGTTCCTCGCCATATATTTCATTGTTGCAGGCTAGGAAGGCCTTGAGAGCAGGGGCATTTGGTTATGTCATGTTGGGAGGTTTGGTGAGTGGGACACAGGAGGATATCACTGGCATTCCTGTGGTGGGGGAGTTCCTTGAGGTGTTTCCTGAGGAGATTCCTGAGTTTCCGCCACAGCGTGAGATAGAGTTCTCCATTGCCTTGTTGCCTGGTGTGGGGCCGATTTCTTTAGCTCCATATCGGATGTCGTCACCGGAGTTGGCTGAGCTTAAGAAGCATATTGAGGATCTTTCGGCAAAAGATTTCATTAGACCGAGTGTGTCTCCTTGGGGAGCACCGGTTATCTTTGTGAAGAAGAAGGACGGGACAATGCGATTGTGCACCGACTACAGGCAGTTGAACAAGGTGACAATCAAGAACAAGTATCCTCTTCCTCGGATTGATGATTTGTTGGACCAGCTCAGGGGTGCTTGTGTGTATTCCAAGATTGATCTCCGGTCCGGATACCATCAGATTCGGGTGAAGCCGGAGGATGTCCCTAAGACCGCGTTTCGTTCGAGATACGATCACTTTGAGTATTTGGTGATCCCGTTCGAACTCACCAATGCGCCGGCAGTGTTCATGGATTACATGAACAGGATTTTCCAGCCGTATCTGGATCAGTTTGTGATTGTCTTCATTGATGATATTCTGATCTACTCCAAGACTGAGGAGGAGCATGCGGAGCATCTGAGGATAGTTCTGCAAGTGCTGAAGGAGAAAAAGCTTTATGCTAAGCCTTCTAAGTGTGAGTTTTGGCTCAAATCAGTCAAGTTTCTGGGGCATGTGATTTCAGCAGATGGAGTTGTAGTGGATCCCAACAAGATTGAGGCCGTACTGGATTGGGAGAGGCCCAAGACAGTCACGGAGGTGAGGAGCTTCTTAGGTTTGGCAGGTTACTATCGGAGGTTCATCAAGGGTTTCTCCACGATGGTTCTCCCTTTGACTCGCCTTACCCGAAAGGAGACTCCATTTGTGTGGACTCACGAGTGTGAGGCATGCTTTCAGGAGTTGAAGGAGAGATTGACTTCTTCACCTGTGTTGATCCTTCCTGATCCTGAGGAGCAGTTTGAGCTTTATTGTGATGCTTCTGGAAGGGGGCTGGGCTGTGTGTTGAAGCAGTCTGGTAGAGCTGTTGCTTTTGCTTCGAGGCAGTTGAAGCCTCATGAGGAGAACTACCCGACTCATGATTTGGAATTGGCTGCGATTGTGTTTGCTTTCACGATTTGGAGGCATTATCTTTTTGGTTTGAGGTTTGTGGTGTTCAGTGACCACAAGAGTTTGAAGTACCTGTTCGACCAGAAGGAGTTGAACATGAGGCAGAGGAGATGGATGGAGTTCATCAAGGACTACGACTTCGAGCTAAGGTATCATCCTGGCAAGGCCAATGTGGTAGCTGATGCTTTGAGTCGGAGATCCAGTAGTTCATCCAGTTTGTTACTTGGTAACTTTGACGTGGTTGAGAAGTTCCGAAACTTGGCAGTGACCGCTCCGTGTGAGAGTGTACTTCTCAAGTTGGAAGCAGCAGATGTTGTGAACGAGCTGCTAGAAAAGATCAAAGAGGCACAAGTTCAGAGAGAGTGTCTGGATTATGTGAAGAACCAAGACGGTGTGTCTTGGAATGACGATGGATTGCTTTTGTTTCACAGAGGATTGTAGTTCCTCGAGGCCCGTTGACAGAAGAGGTTATGGCAGAAGGCCATAAGGGTCAGTTTTCTGTTCATCTTGGTGCTACGAAGATGTACCAAGACTTGAAGAGAAATTTCTGGTGGCAGGAATGAAGAAGGACATAGCTGTGTATGTGTCCAAGTGTTTGATCTGCCAGAAGGTGAAGATTGAGCACCAGAAGCCGTCTGGTAAACTTCAACCTCTTGAGATTCCAGAGTGGAAATGGGAGAGCATTTCCATGGACTTCGTTGTGGGTTTGCCGAAGACTCAGGTTGGCTATGACTCAATATGGGTCATTGTGGACAGATTGACAAAGTCTGCCCATTTCTTCCAGTGAAGGTGAGCTTCACTACAGAGCAGTTGGTCAAGCTTTATGTTCGCGAGATCGTGAGGCTTCACGGCGTGCCCGAGAGTATCATTAGTGATAAGGACCCAAAGTTCACATCTCGGTTCTGGGAGGCGCTGCAGGGAGCTTTTGGTACGCAGTTGAGACTGAGTACAGCCTATCACCCTCAGACTGATGGACAAACTGAGCGGACTATCCAGACCTTGGAGGACATGTTGCGGGCTTGCACGTTGGAGCAGGGCTCGGCATGGGATAGGTACCTTCCATTGGTGGAGTTTTCGTATAACAACAGTTTCCATGCTAGCCTGGGCATGGCACCCTACGAGGCGCTCTACGGTAGGAGGTGTCGCACACTTACCTGCTGGTCTGAGGTTGGGGATCGTGAGTTGTTTGGCTTGGAGTTTGTCCAAGATACCACCCTGCAGATCCAGATGATCAGGGAAAAGCTGAAGCAGGTGCAGAATCGTCAGAAGAGCTACTACGATGTCAAGCATCGACCACTAGAGTTCAATGAAGGTGAGCACGTGTTTGTGAGACTTTTACCTGTCACCGGTGTTGGACGGGCACTCGGAGTGAGGAAGCTGAGCTCGCGGTTTATTGGGCCATACCAGATTCTTGGTAGAGTAGGACCTGTTGCCTACCAGCTTGCCTTGCCTCCGAATCTGGCTAACATCCATGACGTGTTTCACGTGTCTCAGCTACGGAGGTACATAAAAGATTCGTCGCATGTGGTGCAACCGGATGATGTCGAGGTTCGGGAGAAACTAAAGACTCCCGTCGGACCACTAAAGATTCTCGATCGTGGCGAGAAGCAGCTGAGGAGCAAGATCATTCCGATGGTCAAAGTGCAGTGGACCGGAAGGACTCCTGAGGAGTGTACTTGGGAGCATGAGGACGAGCTTCTCCGGCAGTACCCCGAGTTTCGACCAGGTATGCTTCTGATTTTGAGGTCAAAATCCTAAAAAGGTGAGGTGAATGTAAGACCCCGCACCGTTAATTAAGGAATTTAATTAATAAATTATGAGAAAATAGGAAATGAATCCATAATTGACTCTAATAATTATTATGAGGCTTTAATAATTATAGTAAGTGAGTTATAATGCTGAAAGTCGCTTTTCGGAAGAAAAGTGTAGATACCGGTTCTGCTAGTCGGTATAAATGCGTACCGAAAAATTATCCCGGAAAACTAATGTAAGTGCATGATAATTACTAGAATGATATGTAGGACTTGTAAAACGAGTTTCAAGTCCAAATAATGAGAACTGGTGCTAGAAACCGGTACTGGCTCTGAAAAGCGCGTACCGGAAAGGTGCTCAGAAAATTATAAGAAAAATATGATAATTCTTGGAAAAATGTGTAGTTTCAGATTCCAAAGTTTGGGATTAAAATGCTAAGCGTAGCAATTAAAGTTAATACTGTGTGTTTAAGTGCGTTTGGGCTATAAATACCCTCTTTAAGGGCACTCAACCCTAGAAAACAGAATTTTGAGCGTGAGAGTGGCTGACCAGAACTTTGAAACATTGTTCCATAGGCTTCTCTTCTCCTTCTTGAGACTTGAAGCCATTTTCTTCACACTTTCTTCTTGTAGACACCTTGAGTGAGTGTGAAACACTATGGTGAGTGTGTTGGGAACATCATTCTGTGTTTTTACCTCTGTTAGAGGGTCCTTGTTTACTGACTTTGGGGGTTGAGAGTGTTGAGCCTTTGTGGTGGCATTTTGGAGCTAAAAGGAGCTTCCTTGTGGTATAAAAGAACCACCTTTGTACACTATTTTTGTGTACAGTGAGAGACAGAACCTTGGAGCTGTTGTGTGAGCTCCAAGAGCACCCTTTTTCTGAGTTTGAGCTTTGGTAAGCTTCATCACCTTTGATCTTGAGTCTTTAAACTTAAAAATGGAACCTTGATGCATGTAAAGGTTAAAAGATGATAACTTAACGTTGGGTAATGTCAAACACACCTAGAAATGTATGTTTAGGTGTTTAAAATCGGTAAAAACCCAACCTTGGAAGGATATCTTCACGAAATGCAGTTTCTGCATTCTGTCGTGAAATATCCGGATATCTACCCGTGGAATATCCGGATATTGGATATCCGTATATGGGATTTGGACATCCGGATATTAGATATCCGGATATGGGATTCTGGATATCCGGATATTGCATATCCGGATATGTCCAGTGAGATATCCGGATATTGCATATCCGGATATGGTCCCGAGGAATATCCGGATATTCTGGGATTTCGTGGAACAGTAGCTGTGCTGTGTGTACAGTAGGCTATTGGGGGTTTGTGGACCCTAGATTGATGAAGTTGAACTTCTGTAATTAATGAACCCTAGATTGATGAAGTTGAACTTCTGTAATTAATGAACTAAGTCAGAATCGTCGTGATTAAGGACTTATGGCTTGGTATGGAGCCTTAAGACGTAAAACGTAAGGAAAGGCGTTGTCTTTAATTTATATGCTCGTGTTGCATTATTATTGATATAGTATTGGTCCATAACAGATTGTGAATCTGCTGTGTAAGGACTCTTGGCCCTGGGTGTTAGCTTGCAAGGTAAGCTTTCGTGTCCTCGGTTTAGCCATGTTGTGGTTCCACCATGTCCCATGGGGGTATGGTTATATGCA
Source organism: Gastrolobium bilobum (assembly GCF_033153095.1). Lineage (NCBI taxonomy): Eukaryota > Viridiplantae > Streptophyta > Magnoliopsida > Fabales > Fabaceae > Gastrolobium > Gastrolobium bilobum. The sequence goes on along the minus strand of NW_026895557.1, from coordinate 99,318 downwards.
TGCTGTGTCACATGCTTTGAATATTTGAAATGATGTTGAGCTTTATGTGTAATGGCTTTTAATATGCATATGTTGTTTCATCTTGACGGTAAACCTGAGTATGTGGCGTCATACGAGATGGTGATCCGGGGTGAATGCAAGTAGCGTCTTGCACTAGTGTGAGTATTTGGCGTATGTAAATCCTGCATTTCTCTGGCCAGTAGAATAGAATTGACACACATGACATGATTATCTGCTGCATTGCACTATTTTAGAGCTGATGATGATATCTGCTTTTAAACTTATATTGCACATGTAAGTGAGCTTAGGGTGGAAGATCCTTGAGGACCCCTTGTCTTACTGAGATTTCTGATTTAGAGATCTCACCCCACGTTTGGGGAATGCTTATTTCAGGTTCTGGTAGTTTGGTGACTGATGCCTCTGGCGGCAGGAGGCCAGAGCTTAGCTGATGATATTATGTTGTTTGCTGCCATGACTGGATATGGATGTTGTTTATGTTTTCCGCTATTTATGTTTATGTTGTTATTGAGACTGATGTTGGGCGTGTTGCATTATTTGAGTAAGCATGGGGATTGTTCATGACACTTTATGTTAGTGCTTTTGATTTGGAGTTGTATAAGCTGTTAGATGGTCCGGTCTACGTTGTTGTAGTTCCGTGACTAGAGCCACACTTTTTTTGTCTATGATTATGAGGTATTTCAGTTAGCTGTTTTATTGCAATTACATACAAGCAATGTTTTATTAATTGATTAATAAGCAAGTTGGTAATGATAATGACATCATAATTGAAAAGAAAAAGATATTCCGCATTTTTAATTAAGCGCTGCTTAATACGATAGTATGATAACATCACCGGATATATACGGGGTGTTACAGTACTCAGCTTCTGCACTAGACCGAGCAACTACAGGTTGTTTCTTACTCTTCCACGAAATTAAGTTACCTCCAAAGAAGACACAATAGCCGAAAGTAGAGCGCCTGTCCGAGGGTGATCCTGCCCAATCAGCATCTGAATAACCACAAATTTCTGTATTTCCCTGATCTGAATACAACAAACTTTTTCCTGGTGCTCCTTTGATGTATCGGAAGATCCTCACAGCAGCATCCCAATGTGAATCACAAGGGGAATCAAGGAACTGACTAGCCGTACTAACAGCGAAAGAAATATCTGGCCTAGTCACAGTAAGATAATTGAGCTTCCCAATTAGCCTCCGATAACGTCCAGGATCAGATAACGGCTCCCCCTGTCCAGGCAATAACTTGACATTAGGATCCATGGGCGTATCAACTGGTTGACTCCCCAACATACCAGTTTCTTCGAGGATATCCAAGGCATACTTCCGTTTACAAATAGAGATGCCCTGTCTAGATTGCGCCACCTCAATTCCCAAGAAGTAACGCGGCTTCCTAAGGTCCTTTGTTTGAAATGCACTGAATAAATAATGTTTTAACTGACGAATTCCGTCTTGATCACTTCCGGTAAGAATGATGGCGTCAACATAGACTAACAAATAGATGCACTTGTCAGGAGATGTAATCCTATAAAATACAGAATGATCAACTTTACTGCGGATTAAGCCAAACGCCTGAACGGCAGAACTGAAGCGACTGAACCATGCTCAAGGAGACTGCTTGACACCATATAAGGATTTTCGAAGACGACACACTTTTCCAGACTCCCCCTGAGCAACAAAACCAGGTGGTTGCTCCATGTAAACTTCCTCTTGCAAATCACCATGAAGAAAGGCATTTTTGATGTCAAGTTGAAGGAGTGGCCAGTGACGAACAGCAGCAAGGGCAAGAAATAGGCGGACTGACGCCATCTTAGCGACCGAAGAGAATGTATCGCCATAATCAAGGCCAAAGATTTGAGTAAGACCCTTGGCAACTAAGCGTGCCTTGAGTCGATCAACATGACCATCAGGTCCAACTTTTACAGTAAACACCCAGTGACAACCAACTATAGACTTCTCTGGAGGAGCAGAAACAAGGTCCCAAGTGCCATTGGAATGAAGTGCAGTCATCTCATCAAGCATCTCTTGGCGCCACCCTGGATGGGAAAGTGCTTTACCTGTGGTTTTAGGAATAGAAATAGAAGAAAGACTAGAAACAAAGGTGAAATGAGGTGAAGAAAGACGGTCATAGCTCAAAAATGTATAAAGAGGATAAGGGTTACGAGTAGTACGTGTACCTTTTCTTTGAGCAATAGGAAGAGCCTCTGGTGAAGGATCCGGAGGGGAAGAATCAACTGCAGGGGGCAATGAGCCAGCAGGAGTCGAGTCGACAGGAGGCACAATTTTACGACGCTGATAAGTGAGAAGTGGACGGTCCACAGGTATTGAAGCATGAGGTTGCTTATCTGGAATAGAAGTACCTGCAGCTGGCAAAGACAAGTCAAGAAAAGGGACAGGAAGAACATGATCAACCAGTGACAACTGAGATGGGATAGAATGAAAGGGTTGTTGATCAAGAAAAGTGACATCAGCGGAAACTAAGTAACGCTTAAGATATGGAGAATAACAACGATAACCCTTTTGAAGACGAGAATAACCAAGAAAAATACATTTAAAAGCTTTGGATGTTAACTTGTCCTTACCAGGGGTGAGATCATGAACAAAACAGGTACAACCAAAGACATGTGGGGATAGAGGATAGAGAGAAGCATCTGGAAGCAATAAGTGATAAGGAATGGCATTATCAAGCACAGATGAAGGCATACGGTTGATGAGAAAAGAAGAGGCAAGGACTGCATCGGCCCAGAAGTGAAGAGGGACATGCATGTGAATAAGAAGAGTCTGTGCAGTCTCAATGAGGTGTCTATTCTTACGTTCAGCTACTCCATTTTGTTGTGGAGTGTGAGGACAAGTAGTTTGGTGTAAAGTACCCTGTTTGGCTAAGAAATTAGAAAAGTCCACAGAAACATATTCCTTAGCATTATCACTACGTAAAATACGAATAGAGGCACCAAATTGAGTAAGAATTTCAGCAGAAAATTTTTGATAAATAGAAAACAACTCAGAACGGTTTTTCATTAAATAGATCCAAGTACAACGAGAAAAATAATCAATAAAGGTAACAAAATACCGAAAACCTAAAACAGACACACTACGACTAGGACCCCAAATATCTGAATGAATAATTGAAAAAGAAGCATCAGCTCATTTATTGACTCGATTAGCGAAGGAGGAGCGTATGTGCTTTCCTTGCTGACATGACTGACAATCTAAAGTCTGAAGACCGGACAAAAGAGGAACCATCTTCTGTAACTTGGAAAGATTAGGATGCCCGAGGCGACTGTGGATGAGTTGTGGAGATTTTGTGAGAGAACAAGCAACGGAAGGACTCGGCACAACCAGGTAGAACAGACCCCGTGACTCACGGCCCACTCCAATCGTCTTCCCCGTACCCGGGTCCTGCACAGAAACAGAATGATTTGAGAAAGTGACAATACAGTTAAGAGAGGTGATCAATTTACTAACAGATATTAAATTGTAAGGGATGTGAGGAATATAATAGACAAATGTTAAGGTCAATGAGGAAGTTGGACAGATTTGTCCAATTCCATGAACATGAGCCTTTTTTTTTTTGTAAATTGAACAGGAGCCTTAGTGCCATCAGCAAAGGTAAAAGAGGGTAAGTTATCAGAATATGTAAGGGATAAAAAGAGTTCCTTATTACCACAGAGGTGATCAGTAGCACCTGAGTCAAATATCCAAGAGCCAAGTGATGCAGAATGAGAAACACAAACAACAGGATTACCAGTTTTTGAAGCAGAGGCCTGAGACTGAGGAGAGACCTTTCTGAGAAGAGTCTGGAATGCTGCATAGTCTTCAGAAGAGAGAGAGACTGTACCATTTGAAGCAGAATCCGATTGAGCTATATTAGCAGCATAAGAAGGTCGCAGGTGAGGGTACTTTGTGTAGCAACGTTCTTCATAATGACCAAGTTGCTGACAGTAATTACAACGAGGTCGCTGACCACGTCCGACTGAGCCTCCTGGGCCACGTCCTCCTGGGGCTCCTGGACCACGTCCTACGGGGGCTCCTGGACCACGTCCCCCCAGGCCTCTACCACGACCACGTCCACCTTCAATGTTCCCGCGAAAGTCAGTACGGGAAACTTGAGCAGTAGAATCAACAGCAGAAGACGATGCAGTAGCATATTTCTTATTCAGATTCAGAAGACGCTGATACGTCATTGAAAGATCAGGCTCCCCACTAGTCAAGATAGTATCCCGGACATTATCATATTCTTCAGGGAGTGTGGCAACCATAAAGAGGCGTTCCACCTGTTTCCGATATGCAGTAGCATCAGTAGGGTAAGGCAACATATCCAAATATGCCTGCATCAAAGATCGACTCTTGCCAACATATGTTTCCATCTGAATGTCGGATGATTTGCTCAGTTCCATAAACTGAGAGATGATGAAATAGAGCTGTTGAACATCATTAGTGTAGAGGTTTTTTGCTTCCTGCCATACTTCAGTACAAGTTTGAAACGAATAGAAGATGTCCAAGACAACTGGATCAATAGATTGCCAGAGGATGCTCAGAAGCTGGTTGTCGATCTTTTCCCAATCAGACTTTGTCTCCTTAGGGACATCAGTAGACTTAGTTGTGAGGTTGCTCCCATGTCCTTGGCCAAAGAACCAAACTCGAACAGAGGTGGCCCAGCTCTTGTAATTAACAGAACTCTTCAATTTTGAAGAGGTAATGGACCCAACATTGGTAGAGATGATATTGGGAGAATTTTTGACAGGAGGAGGTAGAGAATTGACCTCCGAATGATCAGAATCATTTGCTGCCATGATATTATATAGGAGATGACCAAATCTGTACGGACGGATGAACAGTGTTTTGTATGGACGGTGAACAGTACCGGTACGGACGCGGTGAACAGTGAAAGCGTACGGACGGTGAACAGTGCAGCCTGTACGGACAGTGAACAGTAAACTGTACGGACGCGATGAACAGTAATTTTTTTATTTTTGGAAAAACCGCGTAAACAGTGTAGAACTAAGCCGGAAGGACGCACAGCGTTAGAGGAATGAGAGAACGCCTAAGCAGTGGGCTTAGGGTTTTTTAGCGGAAGCGAAAATTCCCAGAACAAAGAGCTCTGGTACCAACTTGAATATAAAAGAATATGTTGTGTATTGATCTAATTCAGAGGGTTACAATATATAGAGACTCTAATGGGCTTATATGAAAGGCCCAGACCTAATACAATCAGAATAATTACAGACTCTAATCATATCTAATCATATCTAATATATTCTAACAATGATAATAGTTGAGGGTAAAAGCCCTTCTAGATCAACAAGAGTCAGATCCATTTCAATTCCTATCTTCTTCACAGCACGTGCATAATCAATCGGGTGATGCACCAACGACTCAAGCTCTGGATATTTTAAGCGATACTTATCACGAATAAAATTGTGAATAATAACAATTTCATTCTCAATGTCAACTGACAGCGCATTGCATTCCACAATCAATTGATATTCAGGATCATCTTCTAAATCTACACCCTGAATTGAGACATCTGAACCCTTTTTAAGCGCTTCTTCCACTTTCTGCCATGAAGAATAACGTTAGCCCTTATTTACACGCCCAATATACATCCAAATAAATTATAACCTCCGAGGTAATGATAAAGTAGCAGGCAGGGGAGAAAAAAGAAACAAACAGTAATATTACAACGAAAAGCAATTAGAAGGATGTTAAAAGCTTCAGTTGCAACTAATACGCAGCTTATTCTAGATTCTACCACAACTAAAGCAATGCTCCACCATCCACAACCTCAATTTAAAACCCACTCAAAAGAAAAAGATTACTAACTAACCTGCATAACATCAATGTATCTCTGGGTTTTCTGCAACTTGGAAACACTGTCCAAGTCATCATAGTTGAGGTTTTCTAGGTCAGCCAGATCTCCATCAATATCTTCTTCCATATCTGCAGCATCCACATCATTATCCTCCTAAAACAAAAAGAACCAGATTAATTATCAATTTCATCAAACTTTACAGGTTAAAATCAAAAAACAAAAATTCAGAAAAGAAGAAGATTATACTCACGGTAATTTCAGCCTCATTATCAGAGAGTTCATCAAGGTCGGCAAGAAAAGAATCAGCAAGTGTAGCCTGGAAACAAAACACACACAAAATAACATGAGGATTGTGTTATCAAAGGCAGTAAACTGGAACCAGGAAAAGTTGGCCGCAATACGAATAAATAAATTAAACATACATACGGATTGGAGCAATATCCATGATGCCTCACGGAAGATCAAAGATATCAATCATTTCAAAGGACATAGGAGAAGGATTTTCTCATCATTGTTTCAATTTAATAAGGTAAATTATGATAAACAATATACATGTAAATTCAAGAGGAAAGACAGAAATCACCAAGTATTTCTACCAGTAACAAATTTCATATTATAGGCTATCTACAGAGTTTGGGATAAAGGTGTTGTTGATGTTGATGTTGAGGCTATCTACAGAGTAAATTTGAGTACACAATGCCACTTATAGACATGACTTGAAAAGAGCCAGTTTGAATTTCACTATTTAAGCATGAATCAAAATGCGGATGATATAGTCACAGCTGATACATCAAGAGAAGTAAATTCTGGACTTAGTTGTGGGTCTGGGGAGGGCTCTGAAATTAAATGGTTTCTGGTTATGTAGGAGTAAGAAAGATTATATAAAATGCATATTCAGTAAAACAAGAGTTTGCAATGTTTTGGAGGTAAAAACAGGAGATCACATCATACTGCAAGTTGCACAGCTTGGCTATCCTGTAAACATATTAGAGAGTGACGGGAAGATTGATGAATATGTCAGACATAGGATCAAAAGTGGTAGAGAAAGATCCTTCAAGAAAAGTTGATCAAATGCAAGATAGTCTCATTAAAAGGGGTAGAAAAAAAACTAAAGAAAACACAATGAAAAACCTTTCAAAAAGACCTTGATATAATTAGCTTTACTCAAATTTTGGTTTTTTATAGAGCTCAATGAAAAGTTAACAGAACCATATAGCAAACCCTATCTAGTAGCATTGTTACTATTGTTAATGGGGATAAAACATCAAAGAATGTTTAAATTGCATAGTCTTACTGGCTAACTAACCTTCAGAATACCTTTTCTTGCAGTACTATGTAAAATAATTCCAGAAAGGGTTGCGGTTTATTATATCCAAGATCAAACTCCAAAAAACATGGTAGTTAGAGGCAAATAAAACAAAAAATTTCCAGTTTCCACTCATCATGAAGCACAGAAGTATACGCTCAATACTTAGATGAACTAAACAGCATAAACAAACTAGTTTATGTATAAACAGTTTGCTAGCAAGACAGGATGAACAAGATAGATAACTCAAGGAGACCAACACAGATTAACTTTTAAAAAAGTAAATCTTTTATCACTTCCTTATTTTAAAAGTACTTTTTACAAAAGTTAAAGTTATTTTTATTTTTATAAAAATATTTAGTTTTTGAAAAAAATATTTGGCTTTTGACTTCTGCTTTTCTTAGAAGTTAAAATTTTTAGCTTATGCAAAAAAGTAGGTTTTTGACTTTTTTTGTGACTTCTCCTTTTTTTAAAAGGAGACATCAAAACGAACTAAAAACGAAAAGTGCTTTTTTTCTTGAAAAAAAGCAGATTTTGAAGAAAAAAAAGTCATCCAAACGGCCCTAAAACTTTACAACATCACGCCAATGAAAATTCATATTATATACGGAATGGGTACATATAATGCACTTTCTGGCCTATTATGTGTTGCTTAATTAATTGTTTAGTTCATGTGTTTTGCATCATTGAAATTTGAATCCCTTTTCAATAGGGTTACATCGTTAGTACGTATCAATACCAATTAAAAACACTGGGAAAACATATATACAACGCTAAAAAAAACCATAAATTTCTTTGCCTCGCAACGAAACAAATAATTCAAAAAGAAAAAGAACAAGAAAACTTGTAACGAACCCACAAAAGGAATCTTGAAATAATCGACAGATAAAGCACAGAAAGGCAAATATAAACCAAACCCAGATCGAAACACCAAAGAATAAAACGAAAAAATAAACTAAAAAAAAGGAAGATAGAGATCGCTCAAAAAGAAAATTAAAAAAAAAGAAAGAAAAGAAAGAGAAGAAGAACAAGAATTGGTGTACCTTAGCATCTTCAGTACCGGTGTCAATGGAATAAATGTAGGTGACTCTTCTCCTCTTCGAAGTTAGACCGGTGTCCATGGAATAAATGTTGGTGACTCTTCTCCTCTTCCAAGTTAGTGGGAAATTATTTTATTTCACAGAAGAGAATACGCAATACAGTGAAGTGCGGAGAGGGCAAAACGACCGTACTACTAATATTTGAAATATATATCTCTAACTCAGAGCAATTTTCAAATGTATCACCAACGTAAGGCAGTTAGGGGCGTTTGGTTCAGGAATTTTTTTTGGAATAGTAGGAAAATGAGATAGATAGATAAATGATTGGAAAGATAGATAAAGTGAGATAGGTAAAAAAATGTAAAAAAAAATTGTTTGGTGGGGAAAAACTTTACTGGGTTTGCTCTTTTACTAAAGCCCAAATGGGTTATTAGTATGAGAAGAGCCCAAGGAACCTAGAGCCCAATGAGCTAGGGTTTCTTGGAACCCATACAAATAGTACCTTTTAAGTCATCAGCCTCCAAGGTCTTTTTTGTGAGAAAGAGGCAAGCTCATAATCTAATCAGTGCCCACACACTTCCCCTTCCTCCTCGAGAGATAGTTTGGAAGATCTGCCATAGTCCAACTTCAAGGAGGTTGTTCGTGCTGCGGCGCTGAGGTGAGTTGTTCGTGAAGAGGAATCCTACAAGGGAAGATTCTACACGAGACATGCGCACCGAGAGATAATTGTGAAACAAGGATGATTCGGTAAGCATACCAATGTACTAGGTCCTAAACCGCTTCCGCATAAATCTAAGATTTCCTACAATTGGTATCAGAGCCTTGGTTGTACATTGGTATGTGAATCTAGTTTCACTATTCATGTAATTAGTTTTGCTTCTTGAAATGTGGCACCTAGGGTTCTAGGATTATGGTAGGAATCTAGCATGTGTATTTTATAATTCATTTTCATAAAAGTTTAAATTTTAATCGGTAAAAATGCTTTAATCCATGATTAGGGTCTCTCGTGTATTTCTCGATTTGTAGCAAGGAGACTAATCTCATATGATTAGGTTTTCTCCTTGCTGTTTTTGTTTATTTTTGGAATTTCTGTGTATTTTTTCAATATTTTGTAAAAGTTCAAGATCGAGAAATCGCGAGGAAGATGCGCAGTCAGCACTGTCGGAGACTTTTCGAGGACTTACCGATCTCGGAATGGGGCGATCTATATATGGTTGTAAAGAGGACGGAAAGACGAACGCAACGGTGTATGGATCTCCGCCATCGGAGACCGCGCGCTCAGCCACGAGCCTCCACAAGAGGCTGAGAGTGGCCGACACTCTCCGGCAAAGAATGGGAGAGTGAGGGAGCGTCCGGCCACCTTTTTGGGTGGTTCCGGTGGTGGTGCACTCGTCTCTATGTGGCGGTCCTTCCCCTGGATTTTCGGCCTGATTTGATTTCGGGTGACGGTGCAGCAGACCTGACGGCTAGGGTTCCTCTTTCGCGTCCTAGGTTTTCTCGTCGAAGGATTGGGTCTTTCGGCTTTTGGGCCCATGGAAACCCTAAAGGGGCTTGAGACAGATACTATGGGCTAGGCGAAAGTTGAATTCCAAAGTTGTAACATTTTTTTTTATTTTCTTTAAAATAGGAATGTCATGGATTAAAGTAATTATGATTTATTATTTAATGCTTTTATTGATTGGTATAAATTATATGATTGATAACATGATTTATTGCGATAACATGCCATATAGAATAGGTGGTGCCATATTATTGCATAACTTGTATGATTGCATGAGCATAATAGTTATTATGTCTCCAGCGACTAGTATGATAGTTATTATGTGATTATTTTGATTTTAAATCATCCTAAGAAATTAATTAATAATTATTATGATTTTTATTAAAAATCTAGATTAATAATTGAATTAATTAATTTTGGATAATTAACATCAAGACAAATAATCGTTATGGAAATTATTTTGATTTCAAATTATCCTCATAAATGATAATTATTATGATTGTTGCAATCTAGATTAATAATTAAGTCAGCTATTTGGATGATTTACATCTAGAAAAATAATTAGAGAAAATTTCCTAAGAGAATTCTTTTATTTTGCGAGTAATTTGTGGGTTTTCTGAAATGGTCATGGAATAACACACGCTCATACAACCTTCATGTATCACGATTGTTTGGAGCACACGCTGACGTAAAGTGACCGAATTTCAGGACCTTAATGCTTTCAAAATTATGTTAAGCTTAGTGCACGTTTATCGGCGCTCTTACTTATATAGTTTTTGAAATCAAACAAAGGATACTCTCAATTAAATAATTCTTGGAAATTAGAAAATGTTGCTTATGTTGAATGGAAGGAGATTTAAATTAAGAGATTAATTTAACCTTCAAGCGCATTATAGGACCATTAATAAAATAATCATGTGAAGTCCCATCGAATAAGCATGATTGGATTTTATTAGATTGGACTTAAATATCTATGGGAGGAGATTTAAATTAAGAAATTAATTTAACCTCCAGGCGCATTGTGGGCCTATCAATAAAATAATCATGTGAGGCCCCAACGGATTAGCATGATTGGATTTTATTGGGCCTTAATAATTTCAAAATTTTAATAAAGTATTGTACGGCCCATCGTCGATAATACTAAGTTATTAAAGATAATTTTGAAATTGAACAATGAATTCGACAGGGCTTATGAAAATTCTCAAACAAAAATGTTGAATGGGTGAAGGTTTTAAAAATTAATTAATTTTAAAACCTGCGGGCTCCATTTGTGGGTTTATTAGTGAAATGGTTATCGCTGAAGCCCCATCGGATAAGGATAATCAGATTTCACTAGATTAAATCTTAATAATTTCAAAATTTTAGTAAAGAATTGTACGGCCCATCGTCGGCAATGCTTAGACACTAAGGATAATTTTGAAATTAAACAATGGTTAATTACATTCAACTTTGGTAAAATTGTTAACCTTCCCATTGAGGCTCTGGCAATGGCACTGAAGGCCCAAATAACAATTTTGGTTTTTACAAGTGACTTGCCCATCGTAAGCCTTGTAAAGATAAACTGAAGGATTGTTAACAATAAACAAGAGTAGTTATGAGAATCTACTTGCACTTCGTTTGTTTATTGCATTATTTGTTTGTAATTGTGTGCTTTATATGTTTTTCAGAAAATATCTTAGAAATGATTTTGAGTCGAAAACCTCTAGATGGTACCAACTATGAATAAGTGATAAGCAAATTTTTGATATTGTTCTAAAACATGGAAGTTAAAATTTGTCCTGACAATGTGAGGGCCATAGCAACCTGCAGAGGATGCGTCTAAGGAAACTAAGATGCATTTCTCAGATTGGGAAAGGGCAGATATGGTAGTTCACTGCTATGTTATTGTCAGTCTTTCCAAATACTTGCAGAAGCAAGTGTACATGATTAAGTGTACATTATTTGTTCCGGATTTCAAGAGGAATTCAATTTTTGTTAGTTGTTTTGGTTAAAACATGGTTTGACAATGCAATTGATTCCTCAGTTATATTTCGAAGTTCATCTTCGTCTTGTTTTGTTCTGGTACATTGTTTAAATAGTCTTTATTACATATGTCCTATAACCTTTTTAAATTTGTTATGTTGAATGGAAAGGATGATGAACAAGGATTTTCACCAAAGAAATAAAAGTTTCAAATGAAACATAACTTTGGCCTTTGTGATTGAGTCACATTATCTCAAGTAGAAAATATCTTTTAGTTAAAAGAGGGACTGAAAGTTCAAGAATCTTTTAACTAACAACTACATGTTAGTCCTATTTGGAAGGTAAAATGGCCAAGCAATCCTACAAGGGCCAAAAGGGTTTGCGCAACTATTCAACTGGAACTGGTACATACTAATGTATATGGACCAATTAGCGTTCAGACCAGAAGAGGTGATGAGTACTTCATTATATGAATGTTTACTTTGGATTTGGACAGATGAACCAAGTGCACCATAAGTCTAAAGTTTTTGGAAATTTCCAAAAGGTTTAGTCTGAGGCAGAAAAGCATGTAGGTGTTCAAATCAACAACACTTTGGTCTGACTAAAGTGTTGGCTACCTGTCTGGTAAGTTCAGGTCTTACCTGAATTAAGAGGGGATAGTTTTTGTAATTGTCAACTCTAAGAACACATTAGTTGAATGAAGTTGCAGTATGCAAAAATCACATTTCTAGACTTGGTGAAGATCATGTTCAGTTATTTATCTTTGTCAATGTTGTTCAAGGGAGATGCCTAAGAGAAGGAAATGTACCTTCTTAACTTGGTTCCGTCAAAAGTTTGTTGTAAAGACACCTAAAGAATTATGGAAAGGGTGCAAGCCCAGATCAAACCATATTCGGATTTAGGGTGCTACGGCATACGTCCTACAACAGAAGTCAAATAAGATGGAATCTTGTATGGAAGAGTGCATATCTTTTGGCTTCCCTAAGAGAACTAGGGATGATTTTTTTCAGTCTTAAGGACAAGATAATCTAAGTGAGCACTCACATGATTTTCTTAAAGGATGACTAGATAAGAAATTATAAGCTCTTAAGTTAGGTTATTCTTGATGAGATTTATCTCAGATCAAGAATTTCCAGAATCTCTAGAAGCTTCATCCACTGTTCCCTTGATTGTTCAAGAGGGGATAGATATATCTCTAAGTGAACAAACAAGAGAACCATGATTGGAAATTCAACATGATAATATATAAGTGAAACTAGTAGAAATATTAGTATCACATGTAAAGGAACAATATCAAGGATAAACGAATCCTCAAGAAATTGAAGATCCATCATTGGACCCACTCTTTGTTTTACATATAATACACAAGGTCTAGTGCAGTACATTCGTAGTGGGAGAGAACCTTGTTAACTCCCAAGTTGTCTCTTGTTGAGTGATATTGATCCTACTAGTTACGATAATGCACTAGAAGATGTTGTTGATCAAGTGTTGCTTAGGCTATGAACAATGAGATGAAATACTTGTATTTCAACTCCGTTCGGTCCTAGTAAAGACGCCAAGAGGGGTAAAACCCACAAGGTGCATGTGGACATAAAAGGCAAAGAGAGGATGGACAGAAAAGGTGAAAACCTTCAAAGCTAGCTTGGAGGAAATTTTTGCCAGACGCCATGCTTGAGTCTATCCAGATTCTCTTAGTTGCTGTAAGTCTCAATTATGAGATTTCATTTTGGGAGTTGGATGTCAGGATATCTACATGCATCAACCAAAAGGGTTTATAGCAAATGGGTAGGAACACACGGTATGCAAGTTGTGAAAGTCTATTTCATAGACTTAAGCAAGCATCCAGTCTTGAAACATCAGTTTTGATCATGTTATCAAAATTTTGATTTTGAGAGAACCTTGATGAATGATGTGTATTTGTATGTAAAGGATCCAATGGAAGACAATAGTTTTTCTGGTACTTTATGTAGATGATATACTCTTTATTGGAAACAATGTGGAGGTAATATCAAGCATAAAGAGTTGGCTAAGTTAGTGTTTTGGTATGGAAGTACTGGGGAAGCCAATTATATTCTTGGTATAAAACTCTTATGTGGCCGGAAGAATAAGTTGTTGGCATCACCTCAGGCTACTTACATTGACAAAACTCTTGCCAGAATTCAACATGAGAATTCTAAGAGAAGAATTATAAATTCTCACATGTGAAATTCATCTTCCTAAGGAGTAACCAAAGACTCCTGAGAAGGAAGAATGCATGAGCAGGATATCTTATGCTTTGGCAAAGGTAGACTCATGCATATCATGTTGGGCGCTAAACCAGACATCTGTCACGCAGTTGGAGTAGTGAGATAGTACCATTTTGAACCTAGAGGAATACTAGATTATTGTTAAGCATGTACTCAAGTATCTTTGGAGAATGAGAGATTATATGCTGGTATATTCTAGTGGGAGTCTTGAAAAGTGGATATTGACTCAAGAAAATCAACATCGAGCTATGAGTTTTTCACTAAACTCAGATAGCATTAGAGGTGGATCTTGCAGACCCAGTTACTAAGAGTTTGCCTGAACTTGTGTTCGAGAGGCATGTTACTTCTTTGGGTCTTAGGAGGATCCCAGACTTGCATTAAGCAAGTGGGAGTTATTGGTTTCATTGTGCTCTTGGAGTAAGACGATGAAACAATAAAATAATTTTCTGAATTTCATAAATAAGGTTTTATTTATTTATTTTGCACACTATTTACAAACATCAAGGTCCAGATCAAATTGTGGAGTATATGATCATGTGGATACGTTCATGGAGGACATGATCATAGGTTCTCACAATTGATGAATGGATTCACAACTGTTAAATAAAGTTGGGCACTTTATTTAGGCTGCAATATTTTATGAAATGATTTTGTCCAAATCATTGTAAAATATTGGTGTGAATTAACATTCACATTGAAAGGATCAAGGAGAGATTTGATTAAGGTTGTTTTTCTGTCATAAGGTATCAAATCTCCAGTTAACTATAGTTATGTGATTGCTCTTAATCCTGAGTTTATTATAAATAGGTAATCAAATAGTTTTCATTCTTTGATTTACCAACAGGTGAGGTTCGATCTATTGACGGCCAATAACTCGGTATTTTGGGAGTGAGATTATTTGATTATCGATATTTATGAGATAAACAACATGGAATTTGTAGGATATGTCCCCTTGATATGTTTCGGTACTTGGATATTAAAGACACTGGCCAGTGCATGTAATCCATCAGAGAAACTATCATAGTCAAGGGAATAAATAATTAATTGAGTTACAGAAAACTTGTCAATCAATTATAGACATTCTACAAAGGGGCGATGCATATTCATGTTATAAGTGTTGTTAATCTTGGAGTTCAAGTTCAGGCTTTTAGTGGAGTAGCACCTAATTAGATAATCATTCGTTGATTATCAGGAGCCTTGATTAATAACAGATGGTAGATCCCCAAGCTAGCTTGAGACAAAGGATGGGGTATTTTTCGGATAGATGATGACTTATGGGTTACATGCTCTTGGGTTTTACGACTCAAGTTTGTATCCAAAAGAGCAAGTGGGAGATTGTTGGGTTTGCTCTTTTACTAAAGCCCAAATGGGTTATTAGTATGAGAAGAGCCCAAGGAACCTAGAGCCCAATGAGCTAGGGTTTCTTGGAACCCATATAAATAGTACCACTTAAGTCATCAGCCTCCAAGGTCTTTTTTGTGAGAAAGAGGCAAGCTCATAATCTAATCAGTGCCACACTTCCCCTTCCTCCTCGAGAGATAGTTTGGAAGATCTGCCACAGTCCAGCTTCAAGGAGGTTGTTCGTGCTGCGGCGCTGAGGTGAGCTGTTCGTGAAGAGGAATCCTACAAGGGAAGATTCTACACGAGACCTGCGCACCGAGAGGTAATTGTAAAACAAGGATGATTCGGTAAGTATACCAATGTACTAGGTCCTAAACCGCTTCCGCATAAATCTAAGATTTCCTACAATCACGTCATGTATATCTACGGGATTGAACGCGTCAGGAATTCTTACGGGTTTGACTGCCTTACGTTGGTGATACATTTGGAAATTGCTCTGAGTTGGATATACATATTTCAAATATTAGTAGTACGGTCGTTTACCGTGCGGAGAGATACGAAACACTTTTCCTTTTTTATTTCACAGCGTAGGATCAAATGAGTTTTAATTTAAATAATTTCATTCTTTACCTACACTGTTTGATTTCATTTGATTTGATGTATCTCGTTTCGTGGACATGATAGGATAAGAATATGATATAATATGGGGCTGATAAGGGTAGGATATGATATGGGGTTGATAAGTCTATGAGCACATGATTAGCAATCTGATAAGATTATGCAGAAGAAGAAAGGAGAAAAACAAAATATAATGCAATAAAAACAAATATATTGGGTAGCGTGAGGATATATTGGGTAGCGTGAGGATCTATTAGGTATCCAATATTGGTATCATATCCTGTTGAATCTTAACCCAGCTCTTCCCATAGGATAAGAAATCATGTATTGGATAGGATAAAATGAGACAATAGGATAAGCTAATCATATCCTATTGACCCACCAAACAAGATATAAAAGTAGGATATGATAAGTTATCATATCCTATCTTCTTTATCATGTATCTCGTTTGCATGATAAAGAAGATAGGATATGATAACTTATCATATCCTACTTTTATATCTTGTTTGGTGGGTTAATAGGATATGATTAGTTTATCCTATTGTCTCATTTTATCCTATCTAATACATGATTTCTTATCCTATGGGGAGAGCTGGGTTAGGATTCAACAGGATATGATATCAATATTGGATACCCAATAGATCCTCACGCTATCCAATGTATCCCCACACTACCCAATATATTTGTATTTATTGCATTATATTTTGTTTTTTCTTTCTCTTTTATCTTTCTACATAATCTTATCAGATTGTCAATCAAGTGCTCATCAAACACAGGACATGATATAGGCTTATAAGCCTCATATCCTACCCTTATCCTATCCTGTCCACCAAACGAGGCCTAAGTGTATCACATACATTAAACATAGTGCATCTGTTTATTTATTTTATGATATGTGGATAAAAAGATAATTATATCTAAAAAAACAGGTAACGTGATATTTTGTTTATATATATGTTATAAAATAATTGAGAAGATGTATTAAATCTTTTGTGCATCTTATGGACTAAAGATTTGTTCATAAATGAGAGTCAAGTCATGCTTTAACGTAAATAGTTTATTTTCATGTAAAATATTTCAAGGATTTAATTTTCATTATTATTTCAAATAAATTATCATCGTCATATAATATAAAAATAAACGATTAAAATTTGATATAAAATTTATTATTCCTACACTCACATAAGAAGATTCTGCCTTAATATATTTATATATATATATATAATTTAACAAAGAAATTTTTGTAATAATTATATTTATTTAAATTATTTATCATACTTAAAAAATTAAACTTCTTTCACCCTTACATTAAATATGTATTATATAATTGAAATTTAATTTATACTAATATTGAAAAGTCAAATTATATTTAAAAATATTTTATATTTAAGAAAATAAGGTGCTGAATCAGATCATGAATATGCATTAATAAAGTATAAACACTTTGTTACCAAAAAAAAAAAGTATAAACACTTGACCCTCTAGTCCAGAATGGAAATGATTCACCTACAAGCTGAACAGTCAGACAAATAAACAAAATGTCTTTGGTGACCAAATAAGTATATGGCACATATGTTTATTTACTGCATCCTGACAAATAACCAAGACACCACTAAAGATGAAAGTGCTAAAACAATCAGCATTTCCCAAATGACATGATCTCATAAAACAGGACAAATTAAAATACCAATATCATAAAAAAAAAACTTATTCAACCAATTAACCAATTAAGATTAGAGATGACGATTAACCAGTATTACTGGGAACAACTTGCCAATTGGTAGGACCATGTTACTGCATATAAGACACCCATATGATATCTTCTACATACGTCCAAGGTCCTATCTTCACACCTTTAGCAAAAGAAGGTGGTCTTCCCATCTTTTCCTTGCAATTTGCATTAATTTGACTCCCTCATTATGCTCAAAAAAATTGATAACTTTCCCTCTATTGGAAATGGAGTGCTGTTTTTACCATCCATAATACCATGACATTGAATTAAAAAAGGAGATGGTACATGATAAATAAAACTGAAAGAACAAAAGAAGTACCATGCTGACCAAATGCTTCTACATCATTATAACTACACAAAATTCAGCTTTCATTTTAAATTACAAGCATTTTTAATTGTATAAACTACTACCCCAAATACTATTACACTTACAATATGCAACATTCGGCAAAAAAATTAATTTAATGTTTTTTAATAAAAAAATTACGCATTTATTACATTTTTTAAAAAAATATGAATATATTGCACAATGTCACGCCCTTCTTGGGCATCACATGTCACGCCCAAAGAAGGCGTCACGTCCTGGTGGGTCACGCCCAAACCAGGCGTGGCATGTGACGCCCAAAAGGGGCGTCACCCCCCACCCTATAAAACCCCCCAATTTTCCCATTTTTACCATTTCACTCTCATCCTAACCTCTCTCTAACCAAGTTGCGCTCTCAACCGTCCGTGGAATTTTTCTTAGCGAAGCTCTGCCAACTTAGGTAAGTTCCTAATACCTGCTATTTGTACGTTTAAATTACAGTGCTACGTTACGAATATGTTAGGATTTATCGTATATTAGAGACTTAGAAAATAATGATAGTGACTTAGGAATTTTGTACCATGCTATGAATGTTGTAATGACTTAGTAATTTTTTTGTTACGTAGCTATTATTATTATAATTTAATGATGCATTGGGGTTTAACGTATATTAGTGATTTAAAAAATAGTGATAGTGACTTCGTAATTTGTGTATCATGTTATGAATGTTGTAGATTATTAAGAACTTTTTAGTGACATAGGTGTTATTATTATTATATAATTATGAAATTAGTAGTGACTTAGGGTTTAGTATTATGTCATTATGATTTAATTAGTGTCCAAAGTTTAATTATTATTTCATTACAAATAGTTTAGTGTACTACGTATTAATATTATGTCATTAATTATGATTGTAGTAAATACGTAGGGTTTATGCTTAATAAATTTGATAATAAATTAGGGATTTGCTTAATTAATGTGTACATAAAATTATATGATACATGTGATTAATTTTAATCTTGTTTTATGTTATATAGTTTTTTATCATGAGTGATTCATCATCATCTGCGGGTTCGACATCCAATCCAGAGCCTACCGATCCTACTATGTATATCATACCTGAGCTGTATAGATGGGAGGTCCTGCGGAAGAGGACGTAGAGTGGCCATATTTCACAGCGAGTGTGGAATACAGAACATGTGCATAAATTGAAGACCAGGCGTGGCAAACCACAAGGAGGCCCACCTACCGACGCTATTCCAGAGGTTGTCGTCGACTACCTGACACAGGCTGGATTTATACATGTTGCACGCATGCGACATATCCATGTATGCAATTTTCGACGTTACAAGTGATGTGATTATTCAATACATTGACTTAATATGTGATAATTGTTTAATTTATTCCAGATTGATGCCCCATTGATTAGTGCTCTGGTCGAGAGGTGGAGACCAGAGACACATACGTTCCACATGACATAGGGTGAGATGACTATCACCTTGCAAGATATGGCCGCTATCCTGGGATTGCCTACTGACGGGCATGTTGTTACCGGATCTACATCCGAGGACTGGCCTGCTATTTGTGCTGCCGTTTTTGGTGTAGAGCCCCTGGCCAGTGGGTTTCGTGGACAGGGTGACATCTGCATATCATTCTTTGATCGTTTATATACCCGGTGGACTGATGCAGCTGGGGATCATGATCGAGAGATATTTTTCACGAAGGCGCACATTGCTCACATGCTAGGGACTTGGTTACTACCTGACAGGTCTGAAGGTAGCAACATGGGTTGTCGGCTAATCTCGTTGCTTGGGGGAGGATTTGATGAGATAAGCAGTTTCAGCTGGGGATCTGCGATTCTGGCACACTTGTTCAGGAATTTGTGCGAGTGTACAGATGTCAGTCGATCTGACATGGGTGGGTGCCACATACTTCTACAGATTTGGGCATGGATTCGATTCCCACCCATTGCTCCACCCCTTCCTCCTCCTCCTGACCCTGGCACGCACTATGGATGCCGGTATGGTTTAGTAAATTCAATCGTATTCGCTAATGATTTATGTAATTACTCAATGTATAATTGCTTAATGATGTATGTATCTCATGACAGGTTTAATACGGTCAGGTGGTAAGCCGTATGAGGTTGTACATTACAGGGCAACCTTGGATACCCTATGTAGAGATGAGGTTAGGCTTTATCTACTTAGTATCTGTTTAGTGCACCATTCATGTATCTTTTAATGAACAACGTATTTTCATTATCGTTTTCCATGTAGTGGTTTGGCAACCATATGCCGATTACGTATGGTTGGACGTGACGCCACAGCAGCAGTATCTTTGGTATGCTGTCGCACCCCTTATTTACTTCCACACCGTAGAGGCCTGTCAACTGGACAGGTGCATGCGGCAGTTTGGTATAGATCAGCCCATCCCGGATGTGTCTAGGAAGTTGAAAGGGGTCCATGATCATACCCTGCGCGGTAAGGTTGATGAGAACTGGAGGCGTAAGCTTCGTCCTAGGATAGCTAGATGGCAGGCCAGGGCCCAACATATCGTTGTCCCCCCTTCATTACTCGGGCTGATGTCACCTAACCATGAGTACATGGAGTGGTACAAAGCTAGAGGAAAAAGATACATTTCGCGGAGGGCAGCAAAGATTGGACGCATGGTGAGTTTGATATTTATTTTAGCAAACATAATTATTGTACATTTTAATAATTGTTTATACATTGCTATTTATAGATTGACGGGCTAGAGATGTTGTATCATGCAACCATTGCTGAGGAGTTTCCGAGCTATGGCCTAGAGTATATCCCACACTGAGATTGGGAGGATTATTGGGATTTTTCGGGAGTCTTCACGGGTAGATGAGCCTGGACCTGAGGCACCGCCGACACAGACACAGCCTGAGACTCAGTTGTCTTTGGATGTTCCACGTAATAGACAGGAGGGTTGCGGATTAGGACGTACACGTGAGAGAGTACCAGCTGTCCCTGTTCCCATAGTTGGACCCAGACCAGTGATAAAGTCTCAAGGGTGGTTCAGACCTCCAGTCATTGGGACTACGTACGGCTCACAACCCATGTATCATCAGGGATCACAGTATGCAGGAGGTCCTAGCCAACCCGAGTCTCAGCACTCGTACATGGATTCACAGGAGCCAGTTTTTCAGGCCAGTCTCATGGCCATGGCAGGAGGCGAGCAGTAGTACTCAGGCCAGTACTCACAGGGTCTTAATGCTGATGTGCCGGAGTGGACTTAGGAGGATACAGATTACGTGTACACAGCACCGGGGCTTATCCCAAGTAGCCATGACAGTGATGCTACTGAGGCCACGGATAGCCAGACGCAGGGCTTCACGCCATCCCACATGCAGGCCAGTACATCTGGCCACGGTCATTCAGTTCATGTATGCCACTCTCCAGATTTGAGTGGTCACACAGCGGCATATGATTTCATTCAGGCGGCCATGGATGATTACCATACTCCACCACCAGCAGCACCTAAGGGCGACCCTGCATGTGATAGACGTATTCAGCCAGATCGGGATGCACATCGTAGGCCATGGCCACCGTGGTCGTAGTGATTTTGTTGTTGTTTTTGTTATTGCATTTACTTACTTAGTTTAATTACGTGTATTTGGACTGTATTTTGTTATGTTGACTGACTATATCTATTATTTATGTGTAGGTGTTGTATGTTGTGTATTTGACAGGAACGTCTACATACATTTAATGAAAACTAATCACGCAGCAAAACCCAAATAGCATACATAACAACAAATAATACAAAAATAACGTCAAAGTAAAACAAGATATAAATCATCGTAGTTCAACGATTATTCTGTCAATCGTTTGCTCCACGATTGGGACATGCTCTGCGATTATGCCCTCGTTCCTTGCAAATTCCACACCTGATATGGCTTTGACTTGTCTCAACTTCATCCATCTCATTACAGATGCAGGGGGACTTTGGATGGCCTTTTGCACGCAACATAGAGGAGTCAGGAATAAGCTGTGAATCTGTACTACGTGGTATTTCTTCCTTATTACTAATTGGCTACCACAGATACGAATAAGCCTCGACCAAGTTAGTTGTCAAGAAAACATCATCTACGTACTTGAAAGGATTCTGTCGAACACTTAAAGCAGCAACAACGGCGTGACTACACGGGTATTTAAAAGCCTTAAAATTTTCACATTGACAGAACATCTGTGGGAGATTGACAGAATACGAACGATCCCATCCCGCGTCAACCTCGAATACTGTATGTTCCACGTTATATGCACGCACATGGTGGCCTGTTGCTAGAACTTCGTTCTTCTTGACCAATTCAACAACATTTTTGCAATGACGATGTGCAGATTGAAGTTGCGAAGCAGCAAATGTACCTCTCAAAACAAAATAATAAACCAATCTGTTGTATATGTGCTTAACCAAAGCAATGATGGGCATATTTCTGGCCCCTTTCAACACCTTGTTCACAGATTCTGCCAAGTTTGTTGTCATATGCTCGTACCTTTGTCCTTTAACATCGTATGCATGCGACCACTTTTCTTTAGGGATAGCATCAATCCACTCAGCAATCTGAGGACTAGCTTCATGGAACATGGCAAGACCTCTTTCAAAGTCAACCATTGCCGGAGTATACCTTGCACAGGTTTAATATCATCATACACACATAAGAGATGCACTATGGAAACAATTAAATAAGTAAAGTTCATAGAAGTTTACCTAAATTCTTTAATGTCCGCTTCAAGCCCTCATTTTGAAACTTTTGATTGAAGTTGCTTGCAATATGACGAATACAAAACACGTGATATGCATTTGGTGGTAGCCAATTACGGTTATTCTCCACAGTAGATATTATGCTACGATGCCAATCGGATATGAGGCATGTGTTTGACATTTGTGTAACATGAGCACGAATATTAACAAGAAAATAGTCTCAGGCTTCCAAGGTTTCACCTTCAACGATGGCAAAAGCAATCGGTAAACATTCATCATTTCCATCTTGGGTTGTGGCCACCAACAATTTGCCTTTGTACTTCCCATATAAATGCGTGCCATCAATCTGTATGACTGGTTTTGCAAATTTAAGGGCATCGCAACATTGTCTAAACATCCAAAACATGCGATGAAACACTTTTTTTCCAGGAACTAAGCCATGCTCCACAGAAAAATCATTTGTTTGAATATGATAAAAAGAGCCTGGAGAAAAGCGAAGCATGTATTCACACCACCTCAGCAGAAAAGCATATGATTCCTCCCAATCACCATACATAATTGCCATCGCTTTCTGCTTCGCATACCATGCCTTTCTGTACGAAACTTTAAAGCCATATTTAGAGGTTATCTGTTCCTGAACCAAAGAAATTGAGACGGATGGTTCTTACCTTATCATCCCTGCCAATGAAGAACCTACAGTCACATTACAGTCAACATATTTAATAACACAAACAACTCTAACAGTTGACATCTCATTAAGAGAAAATATGTACCTAGAACGAGTTTCGCAATGACGTCGGCATCGAGCTGTCTAAGACCCTGAGAAATTTGGTCATTCAAACAATTGTGATCCCCACCCCATCTGGTAATCTTCCAATTTTCACCAAACACGGGTTTTATCGCTTTAATGCGCCACGGGCAACCTTTATCATACGCGCAACATTTCATGCTTAACTTTGCAGACGCGCTCTCAATTACAATTGCTTCTTGATGCTCCCTAATGAGGTTATGCTTCAGTGCCATTTGCACCTCTTTTTTTGTTGCAAATTCTTGGTTCACAAATAACTTGTCACCCAGTTGTCACGAACCTTGTATTGATCCCGATCCTAAAATCGTACCATTAGTGCACGATTCTTGTTCGCTCCGATAACTCTAATCAATATACGAGTAATGCAGAATTCCTTCCCAAAAAGGGATAACAACATCATCCCCTGCATATGGTAATTAAAACATGTTAATACAAACATCCTAAATCAGGTATATAAAAATTCTATAAATTACCTGTATGATGATTTCGTAATTGTGCGGATGCAACGTCATGCAGTTGCAGGATTTGAGCGACCACTGGTTCATGGTATACTGGGATCTGAGACGCGCCCATATCACCACCTTCATCTCCTTCTGAAGCACTAGCATCCTCTGCCAGAAGACGTTCTTCCATTGTGATATTTTCATCATCATCGTCGTCGTCTTCGTCATGCATTTCCCAAGTCAGATCATTTTCATCTTCCTCAGAAATGTTAGCAATTGGAGAAGCATGAGCGGCAGACGTTGATGGAAGACAGGGAGAATTTAAAGCAACTGACCTCACTGGTAATGGAACATCCTCCGATCCGGCAATGTCCAGATACAACTCCAGAAAATCATTCCTTGACTAGTTAAAAAATTCTTCCATTATCATTTCCACGTCTTCATCGTCAACCACTTGCAAACTAATGTATTGTTCAGATTGCCATAACCTTGTGGTGATCTGAGTTATACATTGGTTACCTTGAAGACTTAACTTCTCACAAATTCTCTGATGCAGTTCGTCAATGGTTGCGTTGTGTTTGATACGTGTCGGCCTTTTTACACCTTCAAACATGACACCTTGTCGATCTTCTACATTCCTACCATTGTAATATAACACAACACGAACATAATCAGAATGTGAAGACATTTTTAAATGGAATAAGAACTACAATAAAAATACTAAATTAAAGATAACAATTGTGTATGTAAACTGTAAGAATTGATGGTAGAGAAGAGATATGAAGAGTGCATAGAGTGGTTGGGGATTATATAGAGTTTTTGGACTCATTCACGCCCAAAGGGGCATAAGGGCCGCATGTGTCACGCCCAAATTGGGCGTCACATGTGACGCCCATTTTAGGCTTGACATTATGCAGCAAATCCGTAATTTTTTCAAAAACTGTAATAAATGCGTAATTTTTTATTAAAATAATTAAAATAATTTTTTTGCCTAGAAAGTTTCATCAAATTGTCCTTTTATATGCAGTTACGGCATGTGGGTTCATCAACCCACTCAAAAAAAATTACAGTTCCTACTAGTGTTGAAATTAGGACAACCGAAGAACTTCTTCCTTGGGTTCCTTGTGGTCCAACTCTTGCGTAGCACAACCACCACTCCACACTTGCACATCTTCAGATTCGATTATGACAAACATGAAGATTGCCCAGAAAATAGAGATTGACACCTATCTCCCCCCATTCTACCTTTGATAAGAGCTATGTGGGTGAGACAGAGAGCCACAACAGTATAAGTTACAACATACGTTTTTTATTATCACCACACAAACCACATACTGACGTTGAAAATAAACATTAATAAATTTTTTTTCACAAAAGCTTTCAATTTCAAGTAGTGCGTTTAAAATGAAAATGACTAATCGTTAAATTACTAAAAGGGGTTATTTGTGGACAGTCACCATGGTGACAAATTGATACTTTGGAACCCTAAACCTAAACACGGAAAATACCTACTTATCAAGTACAGAGATGCAAGGAGAACTGTCAGCTTCCAACACAACTCGCAATGTTTCCTGCAAAAACAACAATCGTTCAGTGATAAACCCTTGGTTTATAAGGTTTTAAAGTATGAATTAGTTTAATTTGTGTGATTAAATTGATAGAAAAGAGGGTTAATGTCCTAGAAAGTCCTAAATACAAGTTCTGGAAGCTTTATTGAAAATTTGCATTGTTCTTCTAGGGAAATGAAGCTCAATGAAGCAAAAGAGAGAAGGAAGAAAATTCTGAAGAATGGGAAAATTCTAAGTGTTGGGCGCTAAAACGCCCAAAGTCAAGAGTTTTAGCGCCCTGCTGTTCAAAAAGATGCTGGTGCTGAGCGCTAAAACGCCCAAATTGAACATTTTAGCGCCCTGCTGTGCGAAAAGGTTCTGGTGCTGAGCGCTAAAACGCCCAAATCGAATGTTTTAGCGCCCAAGACAGTTAAAAGTGGTTGCTCATCCGTCCAAGTTGAGCGCTAAAACGTCCAAGAATGAGCGTTTTAGCGCCCATGTCAGTCTCTGGTTGTTATTCAGTTGTATTTTGTAACTCTATATAAGGCAAGGGCCTTCACATTTGGACATATTCTCTCTCTCAGATTCTAATCTGACCTTTCCCATCACACTAGGAGAGGGGAGATCAGATAAGATCTTTCATAGATTTGATCTGACTCCTCATTCTCTCTGAATTTCCAAATTCCTTAGGATTAGTTTATGTAATAGTTAGTACTTTCCTATGTAATTGCACTTGAAGATTGAAGACTCAACTATCATGACAATGGAGTTTGATCTTTTTTCTTCTCTTGTTTATATTTTCATTATGTCTAAGTAGAGTCCTTTGTAGTCTGATTCAATGGAACTCAAGTTTGAATTTATGAATGGTTAATTAGATGTTTTGTTTATCTATTATGTGATTGTATGAAGTTGTCTTGATTAATTCTTCATGTTGATAAATAGTGTAGAACATACATGTTTACATTATTTCTCTATTTTTGACAACTTCATCATTAGTGTTCTAGTAGTCAAGACATTGATGCTAGGATTCTGATGTGGTCTTAAGACCTTAGTGATTAATGCATGTATTAAGAAATGAATCACCTAGACATTGGGGTTTCTGATTAATGTATCTGTCAGGGTAGTAAGACATTACATCTTGAGATGATAAGAAAAAGGTTGATCAACATCACATAATAGGTAATTCATTATGCAAATTGGTTCATCCATAAATTCATGCTTGAGGGAAATTGATGATTGACTACTTGTTTAAAGTATTATTCACATTTTATTTGTTTATCAAGTTTTAATTCAATTCAGTTTAATTTCTGGTGACAAGAAATCAATGCAATTAATGATCTTTTGGTTGATTCAACTTAAGTATATATGGTTAGTCAGTGCTTGAACACAAATCCTCGTGGGAACGATCTTTACTCATCATTTTATTACTTGTTTGACTAGTACACTTGCTAAATCTGACAACATTTAGCTCCGGAGTGC
This sequence comes from Gastrolobium bilobum, assembly GCF_033153095.1. Classification (NCBI taxonomy): domain Eukaryota; kingdom Viridiplantae; phylum Streptophyta; class Magnoliopsida; order Fabales; family Fabaceae; genus Gastrolobium; species Gastrolobium bilobum. The sequence goes on along the minus strand of NW_026895557.1, from coordinate 72,437 downwards.
GTTTGTGTCGACTACTTAGCGGTGCATGTAAATGGGCTGGGCTGGGCTTTGGCTATCCTGGCCCAAGCCTACGTCAAAAAATATTCAGCCCATCTGGCCTACTGGCCTATTAAAGGCTTTATTTGTAGGCCAAGCCCGACCTATTTTCAAAAATAAGAAAGCCTTACATGGTCTACAGGCCTTGTAGGCCTCCCACTATATATACTAAGCAAAAAAAATGATTGTATAGAGCAAAGAAATTTCCATTCATGCATGCACTAGTACTTCTCATAAGAAAAAAAATGACAAACAAGAAAGAGTCAACATAATACCTCAGCTCTAGAATGTATATCATAGAGGAATAAAGTCAAAGAAATGGGAAAAATAAGAAAAATACAATTACTGGATGCTGAAATAAAGTCTTCAAGAGAATGTCATTCATATAAAAATCTTTAAACCACCATCAAGACAAGGGAAAGAGAAGTATTATTGAAAGATCTTCATCAGTAACATCATAATCTAGCAAGGTACCCATTGCTCCATGGTATTAAGCTGCAACAACATGTAAAATTTGGAGACATTAGACAAGTTTTCGTTTCATAAAATAAAATAGCACAAAAAGTAAGAGATATTGGTATTTGGTACTTTGTGTCTTTGCCACATAAAATAAATATTATTTTATTTTAATAAATTAAATAGGCCAGCCTTGACAAAATTGGCCTATGGCCTATTTATTAAAAAAGCTTTTTTATAAGCCTAAGCCTACTCTACTTTTCTGAAAGGCCGGGCCTGGGCTGGGCCAGCCTGACCCATTTACACCCCTAGGTGCAGGAGTAACATAAGATGTGGACGACGGATGTAGAGGCCTAGCACTATGTGAGCTTGGCGGTGTTGATGAGATCTCCTCCACCCTTGATACCTAATACAGGAAGAGAGGTCAAGCCAAATGTGCACACAAAAAAAAACGAACATTGAGAGAAAGATAGAGAATACAGACATATTAACGTTTTCATAACAAGGAAATTCAATATTGAAAATGTTGGGTAGTTTCGTAATTTTGCCTTACTTTCCTATCAATATTTTACAATCATCCCAACATAATTTCAGTAAAATTCATCCAATTTTTCGTGAAAAAATTTGAGCCAACCAAACAAATTTTTTTGAATTTACCCGGAAAAAAAATTTCAACCATATTCTGTAAAAAATATTTCCCTGGTCAAAATTTTTTTCTCCTGTACCAAACGCTTCTTTAGAGTTACTCGAGTTGCCTGAACATGAAAACAGGCCGGGCGGGGGCCCATCGGGGCTGGCCCCTTCAACGTCCAATCACAAATAAACCCACATAATACGACAAAGCAGCAAGGCGTTTTCAAAATCACAAACCGGCCCCTCCTTTTTCAAATTAAGGGTTCATTTCGCAATATCAGTAAACCACAGGGACCTCTCACATTTCAAAAAGGACATTCATTCATGAACCAAGATGCATCTCTGCAACTGAAAAACCAGAAGTAAAATAAAAATAAAAAAATAGACAACAACAATAGAGCAGTATCATAGAGAGAAGGAAGAAGAATAAGAAGAAAACTTTGTTGGTAGTTGTAGCAACAACAACTACCTGAGAGAGATAGAGAGAGAGATGACAATGGAGAGAGAGAAGGAGAGGGAGCTGGAGAGTGCAATGTACACAAATTGCTTATTGTTAGGTCTGGATCCGGTTATCATCGGACCGAGAGGATCCAATGCCGTTCCTCGGGTCGGACTCTTCCGCCATTCGAACCCGAAATTGGGGGAACAGCTGCTCCACTTCATCCTCTCCTCCCTCAGAGGCCCAATTCAATCTGCCAAAGTAATATATATATATATATATATATATATATATATATATATATATATATATATATACTTATTTTCCTTAATATGTTATGGGTTAATCGAGTGAAACACCAACTAGTTTGGGATGAATGTAATGGTGATGTTTTGAGCATGATCTGCTACGCTTGGGTGACTTTTTTGTTGTTGTTGTTGTTGTTGTTGATGTTTCAGGATTTTGATAGGGTTTGGCCAATTTTTGATTCGGCACAATCGCGTGATTTTCGCAAGGTATTATACTAATTTCTGTTGGTTTATGGAATCCTGTGCTTTTGTGATTTTTTGAATATTGGTGGAGTTGAATGTTTTCTTGGCTAGGTTGTGCAAGGGATTATTAACGAGCTCGAGTCCCAGGGTGCGCTTCCCAACAGCAATTCAAGGGTTTCTTCGCTTGCCACGTGTTGTGGGCCTAGGTTGGTACTCCACATTTCTTTCTTTGCTCCTGATTTTTCTCGTTTAGAAAATTTTAGGATTTTGAATGCTGGGAATGGTTGCAAAATCTGCTGCAGTTCTATTAAATTAGTTGTAATAGTTTCAGTTGATTGTGGATTTTAGTTGTCTTGATCCCAATGAGTAGATAGATATGATATTGATACGAACATTAAATTTTTTACTTGTTTAGCTTTTTAGTTTGTTATATAAATTGTATATTGTTTGAGATAAATGTGTTGTTGATATAAATTGTACGGTTTTGGTGAGAACTGAGAAGAAGAGGGCGAACCTAGAGTAGTGGTCAAGTTGTTTCTTTGTGACCGAAAGGTTACGAGTTTAAATCTCGAAAACAGTCTCTTAATATGTAAGGGTTTTTATAGTTAGTGAATAGAAATTGGGAAGTCAGGGGAATTGATGGACAGTTGGAATCTAGTGAGTGTATCAGACTTACTTGTTATTGAGTAACTGGTAATTTGTAAAATCTAATGTTTATTACAATGCCACGAGGTAGTCTCACGTGGTGTGAGGTGCGTATGGAAGCTCACTATTTGGATGTACATGGTGTAGGTTTGTGGAACTGTTATGGCAGCTTTCTATGCATGCTCTGCGAGAGGTTCATAGACGGACGTTTACTGCTGACACAGCTTCTAACCCATTGCCTACACCGTTGACTGATGTAGCATTCTCACATGCTACTACTCTACTTCAAGTTACAAAGGTATTATCGATAATCTATAAAAGGTTTCGGAAGGGGTGAATTGATTATCAATATATGCATGTGGCATTGGTACCAAAATAATTGTGTTGGTATTTCGAAGCCAAAATCCGCATTAGTAGAGTGTACTTTAGGAGTGTGACTCAAGGCACACTCCTTCCGACTCAAGGCAAGGGGAGTATGACTCCTCCTTTGGAAGGAAAAGTATGAACACTAGGATGGGGGAAGAGGGATAATACCTAATAGAGAGTGGTAGGGGGTTAATCAAGAATTAAGATGGGAAGTTTGTGAGGGGAGAGACAGGCCTCTCGAAAGCTTGATAGCATTTTCTTCTGCTTTATCCTGTAATTTTACATACATGCTTCTGATTTCACCTTGATATCAGTAAGCTTAACATAATACTACTCATTTTCCTTGTTCCTACTTGAGTTTTCTCGACTCAGGTTCTATCAGCATGCTTGCTGTATAATGAAATGAATTTCAACTTTGAACTTCTATGATCTGATCTCTGCTATCTAGACAAATTTATATTTTATGTAACAGTTTTTTCAATCGTAACATCCCTTGTTGTTAAGTAAATAGATTGATTCTTTTTCTTAAACAGGGTAAAATAGCCCTTGAAAGAAGGAAGTTTCTTAAAAATGCCCAAATGGCTGAACAACAGCAGGATATGTGGTTGAAATTGGCTCGTGAAATGACTGCTGAATTTCGTGGCTTATGTGCCGAGGAGGCATATCAATAACTGAAGGCTATTTGCCAAATTTGGCTATTATGCAGTGCACCTTATCCTCTCTCCCCTCGATCAATATTCTCTACAGATTTTTCTCTCGAGTAATTATAACCTGCATTCAGGCTTATTTGCAACAAGAGCTGGAAAAACTACATGACTTGAGGAATGAAGTGAAGTTGGAAGGAGAACTCTGGAATGACCTTGTTACCAGCTCAAGTCCGAATTCCCATTTAGTTTCAAAAGCGACCTGCCTATGGGAGTCTTTATTAGCTCGTAAAAGTAAGTGCAAAGATCAATGCTTCGTTATTATTATGCATTTGTCTAATAGTTGATTTAATTCTAGTTTCTTCATTTCTTATTATGTTACTATGTTAGGTGGGGCAAGATGATTAATTATAAGTTTTGAGGGATGGGAATATGAGATTCTGTTTAGTTTTTACAAATTCGGTCTTTAGTAATATGATGATTAATGATATATTTGCCCCCCTTTTTGTAGTCTAATATAGATATAGTATTCAAATTATCATATTCTCTTTTTTCCTTTAAATTTCTTATACATGTTCACTATGTTTTTGCACAAAATAATGAGTATTTGTGATAAACCATTGATGCTGGCATCCATTCTATTATGAAGGCTCCACACTTTATCTTTTATTTTTTATTCCTCAATAAGACACTTGATGAAATTGCTTTTTATATTAATATTAACGTACAGGTCAACATGAAGTTCTTGCATTGGGCCCAATTGAGGACTTGATAGCTCACCGGGAACATAGGTAATATATTGATGAAGCTTGCCTTACCTTTCCAATATTTGTAGACAATGTTGTACCAACTCACTTTGAGATACACAAATTTCAGGTATCGAATCTCTGGATCATCTTTGCTTGCAGCAATGGACCAGAGTTCTCAGGCTCCATATTCAGATGTATTATCTGTTCAACCTGGTAACTTTCCTGCCATGCACATGGATAACATAGAGGACAATGATGGATCACATCTTATCAATGAGACATTTGCAAAATTGGATGATAGAAACGGAAGAGTCTACCAAACTGTTGATGTAGCAGAGGTTATACGGCGATGGACACATGCTTTGCAACGTATCCATAAACAATCACTTCATTTGGTATGGTCTTTATAAGCTGTACTTTGAAGATGGTATCATGTTCTGTTCTCATGGATCCTTTCTTTCAGTGTTGTCGATGGTGTAGTGTATGACTGCCACTGACAGCAAGCACCAAAACTTCCTAGGCAACATGTTGGATAGTGTGGCAGCTGCCTTACTTAAGGCACAGCATTTTCTTAACAATTTATTAAATGTACTCTTAAAAGGTTAATGAGATATTTTAATATCATATATCTTGAAAAATTTATCACAAAACTCAAACACATTTCAGCTGAAACAAAAAAAAAAAACCAGTGGTCTGTTGGCATTTAAGAAGATATTATGGAAATGAACTTGGATTGGTGGAATTTAAAGTGAGTGATTCGATTCGCTGAGTAGATTTGGCTTGATGAAAGTTTCACTCAGCAAAATTTGAATCTTTATTATATTGACTTTTGAGTTTGATAAGAAGCTCAATTATATAATCAAGCCAAGTTTAAACACCCTGATTTTTGGCTCCAAATCTTGCAAGTCAGCTTGATTAATTATATATATATATATATTAATATTTTATTTCATATTTAGCAAAATTATAATTTTTATTGAAAAAACTGTAGTGATGTAATTAGTATTCTGAAGTCATAGTAATTATAAAAATATACAACAACCGAGCCTTATCCCTCTAGGTAAAAATTAAATATACTTTCAATTATAATTCAGATTAAGCTGCATTGAGCCTTGAGCTTGGTTTTTGATGGGCCTTCAATAAAGTAACCAAGCCCATTATTAGGAATTAATATATATAGAGATGTTTAGGGTGGGGTTTCTTCATGCATGTATTCAGAATTGGTTAGTGGGGAAATTTGGGGATCTCTGAGAGTTGAGGTCTCTAGGGGTTTACTTTCTGCATTTTATATTGTATTAGTGTATGTAAAAAGAGACTATGCCTCCATTGTTAATGAATTCAGTAGTGTATTTTTCTGGGTGCCATCAATTTGGTACCAAAGCACTTCCGATCAGGGGGTGTTTCTGATCCAGATTTGAAAAAAGAAAAAAAAAAGAAAAAAATGGAAAACAAAGTGAACAGAATGGAGAAGAGCTTGGATCGTTTGGAAGAAGGAATGGGTCGAGTTGAAGACACTTTTCATCAACTTCAGAAAACAATTTGGACGTTAATAGATCACATCGATCCTTGTTTTGCAGAAGAGAAAAAGAAAGAACTACACGAAGAAGAACAGCAAACAGAGAAGGAAGATTGCAACTCAAATCCAAACAGAAAAACAGAAGAAATTCAAAAGAAATCAACAATCAAATTAGAAATGGAGCAAATAAAGGAAGGAGAAGAGCGAAACGAAATAGACAACGATCGTCGGACTGCAGCCCAGTCTTCGCGCAGTGGTGCGATAGAAGAGACGTACGACAGCGAGCGGCAGGGAGTAGGATTCCGACGGCATACTTGGGAGGAGAAGGCAGACGAGGTTGGAAGCAAACATATAGGAAGACCGTTTGCTACAACAACCCAAGCACAGAGGCTCAAACAAACGGAAGAAGAAAAAAAGAAAAAAGAAGATACAGAAAAAATTGAAGAAAGCTACGAACACGATGAAATCAGAGAGAAGGAAAAGGTTAGGGAATTTGGGTATGGGGCTGAACCATACAATGGGGCCCCATCTGATAATGGTGCAAGGCCTAATTTTGGAAATCCTGATGAACTAAAGGAGCAGACCACAATGGTTACTAAAGGAAGCAATTGGCCAAGCAAACGAAATGGGCCCAGTGCTCTACAACATGGGCCCAATTCTATTACTGGAGGAAATAGGAGTGTTGGGCCACAAAAAGGGCCCAATGAGACCCGTCTTACTCTAGGGCAGGGTTCAGTTGCCATGGGCAAGGGGCAAAGGGCTGCACAAGGAAGGTTAATGGAAAACGACAACTACAGTAACCAGAGCGCGAGTTTCCGATGGCCGAGGGCGGAGAAAATGGAGGATCGACGGCGGTGCAGAACGATTGGAAACGTGCATGGCAGCAACACGCAGAACACCAACACAGTGACCCAGTCCTCATATGGAGACGCCACAGAAGCGATGTACAGAGGCGAGAGGTGGGGAACAAGATGCTGACGACTTACACCGAACGTGATGGAACAAGGGAGGAGGAACCTTGGTTCTAGGTCCGATGCATTCTTCTCCGTGAGCCACGTATACGGTAATCAACAACTTTCGGTGATGTTATTGCGGGCGAGAAGCGAATTCGCAGATTTGGGGAAAGAAGATCTTTCGCACCTCGATCGAGGGGATGACAGGGTCATGCAGTTGAGCGTGCACAGAATCATAGAGGTAATACGTCAAATGCAAGGGGCTGGTGAATTTTTAAAGGGGTGGAGATTGCTTGGAATAGGACATGCAGAGAACGCTAATGATCTACAGGCCATTGCTTGTAAGACATGGAGTAAGACATCGAGGAAGTGGGTAATAGAATTCAGCAGTGGTAGTTTTTTTTACTTCAATCATAACTTGGTCAATATGCTTCAAGCTATGGGACCCAGGAGGAATGTATCTCACATTACCTGTCCTCTTCCCTCACCTTGAGGATAAGGTGAATTTTGGAGGGGGAGTATTGATGGGCCTTCAATAAAGTAACCAAGCCCATTAATTAGGAATTAGTATATATAGAGATGTTTAGGGTGGGGTTTCTTCATGCATGTATTCAGAATAGGTTAGTGGGGAAATTTGGGGATCTCTGGGAGTTGAGGTCTCTAGGGGTTTACTTTCTGCATTTTATATTGTATTAGTGTATGTAAAAAGAGGCTATGTCTCTGATGAAAAGAAAGAGTGTTTTTCTGTATAACACTATTGATTGATTACATTGAGAGACCCAATAGGTCCTATTTATATTGAGTACAAAGAACAATGCTAATAAATAGCAACAGTAAACTAAGAGGCTTATTTACAATAACAAGAGACATTAATAAATAAGGAAACAAATAGCAAGGAAGTAATAAATGATAATCTAGAATATTCTACACTCCCCCTCAAGTTGGGAGATATATATTGATCATTCCCAACTTGCTGATCAAATCCTCAAAGGTCGGCTTAAGTAAACCTTTGGTGAGAATATCTGCCGTTTGTTCCTTGGTAGGTATATATGACAAGCATACACTACCGTTTTCTAATTTTTCTTTGATAAAGTGACGATCGACTTCCACATGTTTTGTTCTGTCATGATGGACAGGATTTTGAGCAATGCTGATAGCAGCTTTATTATCACAATATAATCTGATAGGTAGGGAATAAGAGATCTTCAACTCTTCCAGAAGCCTTCTTAACCAAATTCCTTCACAAATACCATGGGCTAAAGCCCGAAATTCCGCTTCTGTACTGCTTCTTGCAACAACAGTTTGTTTCTTACTTCTTCAGGTCACAAGGTTTCCCCAGACATACGTACAATATCCTGAAGTAGATCTTCGGTCCATTGTAGAGCCAGCCCAGTCTGCATCTGTATAAACTTCAATCATCCTTTTGTTCCCCTTTTTAAAGAGAATTCCTCGACCAGGGGTGTTTTTGAGGTACTTGAGAATTCTATAAACAGCACTAAGGTGTTTTTCCTTAGGAGAATGCATGAATTGGCTAACCATGCTCACAGCAAAAGCAATATCAGGACGAGTGTGAGACAAATAAATTAATTTCCCCACTAGTCTCTGGTACTGCTCCTTATCAACATCTTCCCCGTCCTCAACTCCCATCTTGATATTAGCTTCAATTGGAGTCTCTGCTGGCTTGCACCCAAGCATACCTGTTTCTTGCAACAGGTCTAGAATGTATTTTTTCTGAGTTAAGGAAATTCCTTCCTTACTTCGAGCAACTTCCATGCCAAGGAAGTATTTGAGAGATCCAAGATCTTTTAGTTCAAACTGATCAGCTAAACATTTTTTTAAAGAGGCTATCTCCTCGGTATCATTACCAGTGACAATTATGTCATCAACATAAACAATGAGGATAGCAATTCTACCTTTGTCAGAGTGTTTAAAGAATAAAGTGTGATCAGTCTGAGCTTGGGTGAACCCTCTTCCCTTAACAGCTTGAGTAAATTTCCCAAACCATTCTCTGGGAGATTGTTTAAGTCCATAGAGAGACTTCTGCAACTTGCACACAGAACCATCCCCTTTTTCAAAACCAGGAGGTGGATCCATGTAAACTTCCTCATGTAGATCACCATTCAAGAAGACATTCTTGACATCTAAGTGTTGCAATGGCCAATCAAGGTTGGCGGCAAGAGATAGCAGAACGCGGATAGTGTTAAGCTTGGCAACAGGAGCAAATGTCTCCTAATAATCAATCCCATGAGTCTGAGTAAATCCCTTAGCAACTAATCTGGCCTTATACCTGTTGATGCTGTTATCTGCATTAAATTTTATTGTGAACACCCACTTGCAACCAACAGTTTTCTTTCCTTTAGGTAATGTCACAAACTCCCATGTTCCATTTTTTATAAGTGCATCCATTTCTTCTAATACGGCGTTCCTCCATTTTGGGTCATCAAGTGCTTCTTGGATATTTTTGGGTATCCTGGTACTATCTAACATAGTGTTGAAAGCACGAAAACCTGGAGATAACTTCTCATATGAGATATAATGGGAAATGGGATGAGCAGTGCAAGATCTAGTACCTTTCCGAAGGGCGATGGGCATATCAATGTTGGCTGTGCTAGTGCATTCAAGTGGGTTGCTAGAGCAAGGACTCGAGTCAAGATCCTGGCAGTCTAGAGTCTCTTGATGTGTTTTGCGCCTGCTGTAGAATTTTCCCCATTTACCAGGAGGATCACAAGGACCGGGAGGATCATTAGACTCAGGTATAGTTGCTCCCCCTGTTTCCAAAGGCCAAGGTAAGACAGCAGCTTCATTTGGTTTCCCAGGCTTATCTTCATCCATACCAGTAGACTCCCCCTGAAGAGAAGTCGGGGAAAAAAAAGATTGTGTCTCATAAAAGGTAACATCCATGGATACAAAGACCTTACGGAGAGAAGGTGAGTAACACTTATAGCCTTTTTGATTAGGGGAATATCCTATGAAGACACATCTAATAGATTTAGGGTCCAGTTTGGACCTTTGATGTGGAGGAATATGTACAAAGACCACACAGCCAAATATTTTTGGAGGAAGAGAAGAAAGAGCACAGAAAGAAGAAAAAGATTTAGTAAGACAAGATAAAGGAGAATGAAAATGTAGTACCCGAGAAGGCATTCGATTAATGAGATAAGAAGCTGTCAAGATGGCTTCCCCCCACAGATATTTAGGGACATGCATCGTGAATAAGAGAGCTCGAGCAACTTCAATTAGATGTCTATTTTTCCTTTCAGCCACCCCATTTTGTTGAGGGGTGTTAGGACAAGAACTTTGATGAATAATTCCATGCTGGTTTAGGTAATCTCCAAGAACAGAATTAAAATATCCAGTGCCATTGTCTGTTCGCAGAATTTTGATAGGAGTCTGGAATTGAGTTTGAATCATAGCATGAAAATTTTTAAAAGTGGATGCCGCATCAGACTTGTCTTTTAAGAGATATACCCAACATACCCTAGAATGATCATCAATGAAAGTAATAAACCAACGAGCACCCGAGACATTTTTTTCACGAGCAGGTCCCCAAATATCACTATGAATCAATGTAAAGGGAGAAGATTCATGATATTTCTTAGAAGAATAAGTGACACGAGAATGTTTTGCAAGCTGACAAATATCACAAAGAAAGGAACTTGGCTTTTTATTGATAAATAAGTTAGGGAATAACTTCTGAGGATAAACAAAATTTGAGTGCCCTAACCTACGATGCCATAACAAAACATCATTACAATCATCTGATAAACATAGAGAGTGGTTTGAAAAAATCCTCCTTTCACAAAGATCCTCCTCCAAATAGTATAGCCCTTCTTCCTCTCTAGCACTGCCAATCATCATCCCCGAGTCCTGCTCCTGAAAGATACAAGCATTTGCAGAAAACTTAGCAACACAATGCAACTCAGCAGTAAATTTGCTAATAGAGATGAGGTTACAAGCAAGGGAGGGAACATGAAGGACTGAGTTCAAAATAATATGTTCAGAAAGTTTAATGGATCCCTTGCCCGCAATAGTGGAGAAATTTCCATCAGCTGTTCTTATTCGTGACGGGTGATAGTAAGGGGTATAGGAGGAAAATAAGGTTGCATTACCTGTCATGTGATCAGAGGCTCCTGAATCAAAGATCCAACGATTACTACGTTCAACATGGAATGCCATACCTTTTTGAGCAACATGACTAGTTGCCTCAGCAGGTTGAGACATCAATTTCTGAAATTGCTCATACTGGGCCTTAGAGAGGAGAACACCATCGGGGTTTGAAGGGACATGAGACCCCTCCCCCTTATCTTCAGAAGATACTTGATTAGCACGATTCTTGTTCTGTCCTTTTGGTTTCCAGTTTGGTGGTTTGCCATGAATTTCCCAACATTTTTCACGGGTGTGACCACCCTTATTGCAGTGAGAAAACCAACGGTCAGAACGTTTTGAGTCCCCAGAAGGACGAGCAGTATTCTTTGTTATAAGGGCTGACCCATCAGAGGACTTAGAGTCCTTATCACCCAACATTACCTTTCGGCGAAGCTCCTCCCTTCGTACCTCAGAAAAGGCAGTGGCAATGGAAGGTAATGGGTTTTGCCCCAAAATTCTTCCACGAACATCATCCAGATCAGAATTAAGGCCAGCAAGAAAATCATAGAGACGCCTTTTCTCTATATAATTTTTGAATATTGCATTAGCGTCTAAACCTTGAAGGTCTGCTATATCATAAAGATCCAACTCTTGCCACAATGTTTTTAGAGCAAGGAGGTATTCAGTAACAGTCATCCCTCCTTGGCGTAAATCTTTCACCTTGGTGTTGAGTTCAAAAGCCTGAGAGGCATTGCCCAGGTCAGAGTAGTATTCTTTAACAGCTTCCCAAATTTCTTGAGCCGTATCAAGGAATAAATAAGTTTGACTGATATCCGATTCCATAGAATTAGTCAGCCATGTCATGACCAAAGCATTTTCAGTTACCCAAGCATCATAGCCAGGTTCATGTTCTGCTGGTTGAACCTTTTTTCCATCCAGATACCCCATCTTCCCTTTGGCCTGGATAAACAATTTAACAGATTGACACCATTGCACATAGTTTCTACCGTTTAAACGGTGATTGGTGATCTGCATTGCTGGGTTGTCTCCAGAAGACGAAGAAATAGGAAGGGGTGAGGTTCCGGTCGAAACTCCAGATGAATTTTCAACATTTTCAGTGTCCATGGCTTCCTAACAACAATACCCAGAAAAAAAAATTCCTCCAAATATGATTTTGACCCTCAAAACAGGAAGAGGGAAGGCAGACGATCAGAACGGGGTATGACCCGCTGGAAAAAGATGATGGGAGGGCGGCGCGTGGACCACACGCGCCGGCAAAGCTGAAGGATGTTGGTGGCGCGTGGCGGCGCGTGGCTGGGTTTCTGGCGACGGGTCTTTTGTTGGCTGGCTCGGAATTTTGTTCTGGACCTAATGGTGGCCTTGGTTTTGTGGTTGGAGGTGTCTAGGTGAGGGTTCTGGCCTTGACAGAGGCAAAAAACGAAAAAAAGGAATGGAAGGAAGACTTAAAGAAGTTAGAACAGGGAAGAGACTGGATTTTAACCAGCTCTTGATACCATGATGAAAAGAAAGAGTGTTTTTCTGTATAACACTATTGATTGATTACATTGAGAGACCCAATAGGTCCTATTTATATTGAGTACAAAGAACAATGCTAATAAATAGCAACAGTAAACTAAGAGGCTTATTTACAATAACAAGAGACATTAATAAATAAGGGAACAAATAGCAAGGAAGTAATAAATGATAATCTAGAATATTCTACAGTCTCCATTGTTAATGAATTCAGTAGTGTATTTTTCTGGGTGCCATCAGTTTTCAAGCTCGATAAGGCTTGCCTCAAATTTGAATTGGCATTTGCTTGTTGAAGCCAATCCTGAACACTGCATCTAAGATTATTTTGGGGTGGTCTGTGCCGATTTCAACGCCACGGCACTGCCAAACTAGAGCCCCACGTCTTGCTATTCTGCCATAGCAGCTGGCATTGATAACATTGCTTTCTTCGCCCTACTTGTCTTTTTCTGGGGAATTGGTTTGTGTGTGTGTTTTTTTTGGGGAAGGGGGGTTTTTGAAATATGTTCAGCTTAAAGTAAAACACAGTATTATTTAAAAAAAAAAGAAAAAGAAAGTAAAACACAGTATCTTACCAGTTTAGCTATGTGTATTGCTAAGTACTTAATTCTAACTTGTAATTGGGGTTGAGGCAGGAGCCCTCAACTGCATTTCAACTCAGAGATCATTAGCAAATTTGAACTTTCTATGTATGGTACCAAAAGCAAAAATAGAACGGATATAGAAGTAACTTCAGTTTCCAAATAGTTGTGCACTATTATATTTTTCTAATTAGTCCTGGTAAGTATCTCAATGTGTTGATACTATGGTATGCTTTGGTTTATAAATCAGATAACAATTGCATGGGATGTGAATGTGTGATGTATATAAGTTGCTTAGAACTATTGCTTGTGTTTCTAACACGTGTCTGTACCTCCATCTTTCAAATTTTACATTAGCTAAAAGGCTTTTTATATATTCTTTTTCAATTATCTTTAATTTTGTCAAACCTTGGGCATAACTTCATCTTTATCTTACCAGCTGGCATTTTACTTTTTTTCAAGTGATCCATTTCTGCACTAAAGACTCGACAGAAATGTAAGACCAAAATCATGATAGATTTTTTTTCTTAATCTTTTATGTTGGTTGTCCTATTTTATTTTTTTAATTTTTTTTATTTTAAAATAAATTTTATTTCAAGAGACATTCTTCTTCTATTGCTTAGCAATACCTGGTTGATCCTTATTTATAATTCAAACTCTTGAAACTAAGATAATCCAACTTGTGTTGCACCAAATACTTGGTAATTAAACTACAATGGGTGGCTCAAGTGGTAAGCAAGCTTGAGCTTGGCGTTAGAGGGGCCTCTACAAGATGGCCTCATTACCTCAAGCAGGAGTTAATCTCAGACCCAAAGGGTAAACCTGTTCAAAAAAGAAAAAAGAAAAAAAAATGCGTGGTAATTGGGTTTGTGGATGCAATTCTATTATATTTTCTCATTGCTCTACATTCATTCTTATTTTTTTATTTTGAATTTTGAATAACAAAGACCTATATGTTGACACTGTTCACTCTTATTCTTTTGATGTAGGAACTACTAACCATGCTTTGATCTGTAGGCCAAAGCAAATGACGGAGAGGGTCCAGATATACTGCAAAGTGCACAAGAAGGTGGTTCAAGTGGCCATGCTGAGTCTTTAGCGGCAACCCTTGCAGAGCATCAGCAACACTTGGCTAGCTTTCAGGTAATGCATTAAAAGATGTTTACATTCACTAGATCCTACCAAGGGTGAAGTGCTTTGATAGGAACTCACAAGAATAAGGAAAAGAGATTAACACTGAAAAGGGAATTTGTATTGAAGTTTGGCTGCCCCCTATGGAAATACAACAAATAAATGGAAAAGAAAATGACACAAGCTACACTAGAGGTGGCAAATTACAGAGGAAAAGATTACATTAATGGAAAAGGAAAATGACAGTAAGTAAAATATTCCTAAACATTGTAGAGGTTCAGGTTTCTCCCAATTTCCGGCCCAAATTCCAAGATATCCCATATGCCTTTACAATAATTCCTTATCCTTTATATAACAATGTTAGAGATATATAAAAGGCATTAATGTAGCCTCACCCATTAGCTTAAGCTTTTGGGTTGAATTGGTTTTTTACATGGTATCAGAGTCTCGGTATCCCGGGTTCGATTCTCGCCGCTCTCCATTTTCTTTGTGGAATTTCTTAGTATAGGTACGCGGGGTCTGATGCATCATCCACCTTTCAAACCCAATGGGCTCTCTTGTGAAGGGCATGTTAGAGATATATAAAGATCATTAATGTAGCCTTACCCACTAGCTTAAGCTTTTGGGTCGAATTGGTTCTTTACAAGCAACTTCAACCTCACCTCACAAAACCACACTCACAAAACACACCCATAACAGAAAAAGGAAATATTATTCCCATAACTAACCACCTACTAACTCAGCACCTTTTATTATTAGGGATCGTAACTGTTAGAATAGGAAATATAATATGTATAGATTGCTTTCTTATTTGTTGTAAAGAACCAATTCAACCCAAAAACTTAAGCTGTTGGGTGAGGCTACATTAGTGGTTTTTATATATCTCAACACGCCCCCTCACACGAGAGCCCACTGGGCTTGAAGGGTGGATAATGCACAGGCCCACCTACCTGTGCGAAGAAAGAAATTCCACTAGAAAGAAAGTGGGGGGAGGTGAGGAGCGAATCCGGTACATCGAGGCTCTGATACCATGTAAAGAACCAATTCAACCCAAAAGCTTAAGCTGTTGGGTGAGGCTACATTAATGGTTTTTATATATCTCAACATTTGTAAATATTCTTTTCCTATTTAGGATTTGGGTTAGGTCTGGGCTTCTCACTTAAGCCCATTAGGGTCTCTATATATTGTAACTCTTTGTATCAGTTTAATACACAACATATTATTTTATATTCAAGTTTGTACCAGAGCTCTTTTGTCCTGGGGACCCTCGCTTTCGCTTAAAACCTCGTTTTCGCTTTAAAACCTAAGCCCACTGCTTAGGTGTTCTCTTTTTCTTTGCCGTGTGTCCTTTCGGCAAGTCATCTAAGCTATAAGCCCTTTCAGATTGATTTTTGTACTTGTCATCACCTCCGTCCGCCACCGGAACTGCCATTCGTCACTGTTCCAGTCACCGGAGAACTTTTTCGGCGACGTTTTTAGCCGGGACACCTGCGATCAGCTCCTCCTCTCTTCGGCGACCTATTCTATGGAAGACCCACCACCATCTCAGCCTCCACGCGCCCTCACGCGCGGTTTGTTTCCTCTGCGCGTGGTGCTTACGCTTCTCCTTCCACCAGCGCGTGTGCACTGTTCCGCCGTCCTTTTTCGGCCGTTCCAGGACAGACAAGCTCGGCCTCTCCTCCTCTTTCCAGATCTGTGGTTGGTTTTTCGTGGGTTTCACTTTTTGTGTGTGGCTCTTCTTGATTGGCGATCAGGTTAGTTTCTATTCACTTGGTTTTGTACCTTTGTGATTTATTTTAATGGCAACCCCTTCTCCTGTTCACTCGGAGATCAATGCCCCTCCTCGTCCTGCCAAAAGTTTCTCCAGTATCATCTCCACCAATGTTGGGCCCATTACCTCCTCCAAACTGAAGGGTTCTGTTAATTACAAGTATTGGGCCACCTCTGTTCGAGTCTGGTTCTTTGGACAAAGACATGGGCAACATCTCATAGTTATATCTACTGATATTTCTATGGAAGAAAAATCTGATTGGGAAAGGATTGACAACCAGCTTCCAAATATCCTTTGGCAATCTATTGATCCAATCGTTTTAGATATATTCTATTCTTTTCAAACATGCAATAAAGTGTGGGAGAAAGCAAAACACATGTACACTAATGATGTTCAACAACTCTATTCCATCATGTCTCAGTTTATGGATTTGCGCAAATCATCTGACACTCAGATGGAGACATATGTTGGCAAAAGTCGATCTTTGATGCAGGCATATTTGGATATGTTGCCTTACCCTACTGATGCTTCTGTGTATAGGAAATAGGTGGAACGTCTCTTTATGGTTGCCACACTTTCTGGTCTTCCCGAAGAATATGATAATGTTTGTGATACTATCTTGACTAGTGGGGATCCTGATTTATCAATGACATATTAGCGCCTTCTGAACCTCAATAATAAATCTGTTCCTGCATCATCTTTTGTTGTTGATTCCACTGTTCTTGTTTCCCGTACTGACTTTTGCGGGAACAGTGGAGGTGGTCGTGGTCGTGGCTAGGGAGGACGTGGTCAGCGACCTCGTTGTCATTATTGTCAGCAACTTGGTCATTTTGAGGAGCGTTGTTACACAAAGTATCCTCTCTTGCGACTTTCTTATGCTGCTAATATAGCTCAGCTAGATACTGCTTCAACTGGTACAATCTCTCTCTCTTCTGAAGACTATGCAGCACTCCAGACCCTTCTCAGGAAGGTTTCTCGTCAGTCTCAGCCTTCTGCTTCAGAAATTGGTAATCCTGTTGCTTGTGTTTCTCATTCTAGATCCCTTGGTCCTTGTATATTTGACTTAGGTGCTACTGATCACCTCTGTGGTAATAAGGAACTCTTTACATCTCTTACTTATTCTGATCATTTACCTTCTTTCACTCTTGCTGATGGCACTAAAGCCCCTGTTCCTGGGATTGGACAAGTTTGTCCAACCTCTTCTTTGACCTTAACATCTGTCTATTACATTCATGACATCCCTTATAATTTAATTTCTATTAGTAAATTGATCAACTCTCTTACTTGAACTGTTACCTTCTCAAACCATTATGTTTCTGTGCAGGATCCGGGTACGGGGAAGACGATTTGAGTGGGCCGTGAGTCACGGGGTCTGTTCTACCTGGTTGTGCCTCATCCTTGAGTTGCTTGTTCTCTCACAGAATCTCTACAACTCATCCAAGTCGCCTCGGTCATCCCAATCTTTCAAAATTGCAGAAGATGGTTCCTCTTTTATCTGGTCTTCAGACTTTAGATTGTCAGTCATGTCAGCAAGGGAAGCACATATGCTCCGCTTTTGCCAATTGAGTCAATAAACGAGCTGATGCTACTTTTTCAATTGTTCATTCAGATATTTGGGGTTCAAGTCGTAGTTTGTCTGTTTTAGGGTTTCGGTTTTTTGTTACTTTAATTGATTATTTTTCACAATGTACCTGGATTTATTTAATGAAGAATCGTTATGAGTTATTCTCTATTTATAAAAAAATTTCTGCCGAGATTCATACTCAATTTGGTGCTTCTATTAGTATTTTACGTAGTGATAATGTTAAGGAATATGTTTCCATTGATTTTTCTAATTTCTTATGCACACATGGTATTTTACACCAAACTATTTGTCCTCACACTCCACAACAAAATGGAGTAGCCGAACGTAAAAATAGACATCTCATTCAAACTGCACGGACTCTTCTTATTAACATGTATGTTCCTCTTCACTTCTGGGCTGATGCAATCCTTGTGTCTTGTTTTCTCATCAACCTTATGCCTTCATCTGTGCTTAATGATGATATTCCATATAGCTTGTTACTTCCAGATGCTCCTCTCTATCCTCTATCCCCACCACATGTCTTTGGTTGTACCTGTTTTGTTCATGATCTCACTCCTGGTAAGGACAAGTTAACCTCCAAAGCCTTTAAGTGTACTCAATATAAATAGGACCTATTGGGTCTCTCAAGCTATTTATTAGCATTGTTCTTTGTACTCAATATAAATAGGACCTATTGGGTCTCTCAATGTAATCAATCAATAGTGTTATACAGAAAAACACTCTTTCTTTTCATCATGGTATCAAGAGCTGGTTAAAATCCAGTCTCTTCCTTGTTCTAACTTCACTTCCATTCTTTTTTTTTTTTTCGTTTTTTGCCTCTGTCAAGGCCAGAACCTTCACCTAGACACCTCCAACCACAAAACCAAGGCCACCATTAGGTCCAGAACAAAATTCCGAGCCAGCCAACACAAGACCCGTCGCCGGAGACCCAGCCACGCGCCACCAACATCCTTCAGCTTCGCCGGCGCGTGTGGTCCACGCACCGCCTTCCCATCATTTTTTTCCGGCGGGTCATACCCCGTTCTGATCGTCTGCCTTCCCTCTTCCTGTTTTGAGGGTCAAAATCATATTTGGAGGAATTTTGTTTTTTGGGTATTGTTGTTAGGAAGTCATGGACACTGAAAATGTTGAAAATTCATCTGGAGTTTCGACCGGAACCTCACCCCTTCCCATTTCTTCGTCTTCTGGAGACAACCCAGCAATGCAGATCACCAATCACCGTTTAAACGGTAGAAACTATGTGCAATGGTGTCAATCTGTTAAGTTGTTTATCCAGGCCAAAGGGAAGATCGGGTATCTGGATGGAAAAAAGGTTCAACCAGCAGAACATGAACCTGGCTATGATGCTTGGGTGACTGAAAATGCTTTGGTCATGACATGGCTGACTAATTCTATGGAACCGGATATCAGTCAAACTTATTTATTCCTTGATACGGCTCAAGAAATTTGGGAAGCTGTTAAAGAATACTACTCTGACCTGGGCAATGCCTCTCAGGCTTTTGAACTCAACACCAAGGTGAAAGATTTACGCCAAGGAGGGATGACTGTTACTGAATACTTCCTTGCTCTAAAAACATTGTGGCAAGAGTTGGATCTTTATGATAAAGCAGACCTTCAAGGTTTAGACGCTAATGCAATATTGAAAAATTATATAGAGAAAAGGCGTCTCTATGATTTTCTTGCTGGCCTTAATTCTGATCTGGATGATGTTCGTGGAAGAATTTTGGGGCAAAACCCATTACCTTCCATTGCCACTGCCTTTTTTGAGGTACGAAGGGAGGAGCTTCGCCGAAAGGTAATGTTGGGTGATAAGGACTCTAAGTCCTCTGATGGGTCAGCCCTTATAACAAAGAATACTGCTCGTCCTTCTGGGGACTCAAAACGTTCTGACCGTTGGTGTTCTCACTGCAATAAGGGTGGTCACACCCGTGAAAAATGTTGGGAAATTCATGGCAAACCACCAAACTGGAAACCAAAAGGACAGAACAAGAATCGTGCTAATCAAGTATCTTCTGAAGATAAGGGGGAGGGGTCTCATGTCCCTTCAAACCCCGATGGTGTTCTCCTCTCTAAGGCCCAGTATGAGCAATTTCAGAAATTGATGTCTCAACCTGCTGAGGCAACTAGTCATGTTGCTCAAAAAGGTATGGCATTCCATGTTGAACGTAGTAATCGTTGGATCCTTGATTCAGGAGCCTCTGATCACATGACAGGTAATGCAACCTTATTTTCCTCCTATACCCCTTACTATCACCCGTCACGAATAAGAACAGCTGATGGAAATTTCTCCACTATTGCGGGCAAGGGATCCATTAAACTTTCTGAACATATTATTTTGAACTCAGTCCTTCATGTTCCCTCCCTTGCTTGTAACCTCATCTCTATTAGCAAATTTACTGCTGAGTTGCATTGTGTTGCTAAGTTTTCTGCAAATGCTTGTATCTTTCAGGAGCAGGACTCGGGGATGATGATTGGCAGTGCTAGAGAGGAAGAAGGGCTATACTATTTGGAGGAGGATCTTTGTGAAAGGAGGATTTTTTCAAACCACTCTCTATGTTTATCAGATGATTGTAATGATGTTTTGTTATGGCATCGTAGGTCAGGGCACTCAAATTTTGTTTATCCTCAGAAGTTATTCCCTAACTTATTTATCAATAAAAAGCCAAGTTCCTTTCTTTGTGATATTTGTCAGCTTGCAAAACATTCTCGTGTCACTTATTCTTCTAAGAAATATCATGAATCTTCTCCCTTTACATTGATTCATAGTGATATTTGGGGACCTGCTCGTGAAAAAAATGTCTCGGGTGCTCGTTGGTTTATTACTTTCATTGATGATCATTCTAGGGTATGTTGGGTATATCTCTTAAAAGACAAGTCTGATGCGGCATCCACTTTTAAAAATTTTCATGCTATGATTCAAACTCAATTCCAGACTCCTATCAAAATTCTGCGAACAGACAATGGCACTGGATATTTTAATTCTGTTCTTGGAGATTACCTAAACCAGCATGGAATTATTCATCAAAGTTCTTGTCCTAACACCCCTCAACAAAATGGGGTGGCTGAAAGGAAAAATAGACATCTAATTGAAGTTGCTCGAGCTCTCTTATTCACGATGCATGTCCCTAAATATCTGTGGGGGGAAGCCATCTTGACAGCTTCTTATCTCATTAATCGAATGCCTTCTCGGGTACTACATTTTCATTCTCCTTTATCTTGTCTTACTAAATCTTTTTCTTCTTTCTGTGCTCTTTCTTCTCTTCCTCCAAAAATATTTGGCTGTGTGGTCTTTGTACATATTCCTCCACATCAAAGGTCCAAACTTAACCCTAAATCTATTAGATGTGTCTTCATAGGATATTCCCCTAATCAAAAAGGCTATAAGTGTTACGCACCTTCTCTCCGTAAGGTCATTGTTTCCATGGATGTTACCTTTTATGAGACACAATCCTTTTTTTCCCCGACTTCTCTTCAGGGGGAGTCTACTGGTATGGATGAAGATAAGCCTGGGAAACCAAATGAAGCTGCTGTCTTACCTTGGCCTTTGGAAACAGGGGGAGTTATTGGGAAGGAAACAGGGGGAGCAACTATACCTGAGTCTAATGATCCTCCCAGTCCTTGTGATCCTCCTGGTAAATGGGGAAAATTCTACAGCAGGCGCAAAACACATCAAGAGACTCTAGACTGCCAGGATCCTGACTCGAGTCCTTGCTCTAGCAACCCACTTGAATGCACTAGCACAACCAACATTGATATGCCCATCGCCCTTCGGAAAGGTACTAGATCTTGCACTGCTCATCCTATTTCCCATTATATCTCATATGAGAAGTTATCTCCAGGTTTTCGTGCTTTCAACACTATGTTAGATAGTACCAGGATACCCAAAAATATCCAAGAAGCACTTGATGACCCAAAATGGAGGAACGCCGTATTAGAAGAAATGGATGCACTTATAAAAAATGGAACATGGGAGTTTGTGACATTACCTAAAGGAAAGAAAACTGTTGGTTGCAAGTGGGTGTTCACAATAAAATTTAATGCAGATAACAGCATCAACAGGTATAAGGCCAGATTAGTTGCTAAGGGATTTACTCAGACTCATGGGATTGATTATCAGGAGACATTTGCTCCTGTTGCCAAGCTTAACACTATTCGCGTTCTGCTATCTCTTGTCGCCAACCTTGATTGGCCATTGCAACAGTTAGATGTCAAGAATACCTTCTTGAATGGTGATCTACATGAGGAAGTTTACATGGATCCACCTTTTGGTTTTGAAAAAGGGGATGGTTCTGTGTGCAAGTTGCAGAAGTCTCTCTATGGACTTAAACAATCTCCCAGAGAATGGTTTGGGAAATTTACTCAAGCTGTTAAGGGAAGAGGGTTCACCCAAGCTCAGACTGATTACACTTTATTCTTTAAACACTCTGACAAAGGTAGAATTGCTATCCTCATTGTTTATGTTGATGACATAATTGTCACTGGTAATGATACCCGAGGAGATAGCCTCTTTAAAAAAATGTTTAGCTGATCAGTTTGAACTAAAAGATCTTGGATCTCTCAAATACTTCCTTGGCATGGAAGTTGCTTGAAGTAAGGAAGGAATTTCCTTAACTCAGAAAAAATACATTCTAGACCTGTTGCAAGAAACAGGTATGCTTGGGTGCAAGCCAGCAGAGACTCCAATTGAAGCTAATATCAAGATGGGAGTTGAGGACGGGGAAGATGTTGATAAGGAGCAGTACCAGAGACTAGTGGGGAAATTAATCTATTTGTCTCACACTCGTCCTGATATTGCTTTTGCTGTGAGCATGGTTAGCCAATTCATGCATTCTCCTAAGGAAAAACACCTTAGTGCTGTTTATAGAATTCTCAAGTACCTCAAAAACACCCCTGGTCGAGGAATTCTCTTTAAAAAGGGGAACAAAAGGATGATTGAAGTTTATACAGATGCAGACTGGGCTGGCTCTGCAATGGACCGAAGATCTACTTCAGGATATTGTACTTATGTCTGGGGAAACCTTGTGACCTGGAGAAGTAAGAAACAAACTGTTGTTGCAAGAAGCAGTGCAGAAGCGGATTTTCGGGCTTTAGCCCATGGTATTTGTGAAGGAAGAAGGCTTCTGGAAGAGTTGAAGATCTCTTATTCCCTACCTATCAGATTATATTGTGATAATAAAGCTGCTATCAGCATTGCTCAAAATCCTGTCCATCATGACAGAACAAAACATGTGGAAGTCGATCGTTATTTTATCAAAGAAAAATTAGAAGACGGTAGTGTATGCTTGTCATATATACCTATTAAGGAACAAACGGCAGATATTCTCACCAAAGGTTTACTTAAGCCGACCTTTGAGGATTTGATCAGCAAGTTGGGAATGATCAATATATATCTCCCAACTTGAGGGGGAGTGTAGAATATTCTAGATTATCATTTATTACTTCCTTGCTATTTGTTCCCTTATTTATTAATGTCTCTTGTTATTGTAAATAAGCCTCTTAGTTTACTGTTGCTATTTATTAGCATTGTTCTTTGTACTCAATATAAATAGGACCTATTGGGTCTCTCAATGTAATCAATCAATAGTGTTATACAGAAAAACACTCTTTCTTTTCATCAGTCCAAGTAATTAGAGCGCCTTCCTGACTCAGTCTAAAGAAGCAAGGTTTGATCCCCGAGTTGTTTTTCTATGCATGTCTAATTCTCCAAAAAACCAAGGTGATTCAAATCTATTGTTGCCTCGACCCCATAGGATGGTAGGACCTTGTTCCGATTCATCCACGAAAAATGAGTCGTCCGTGACGTATATAAATTTAACATGAGGTATGACTGGGAGTAGCAAATGAGCGATGTGATGAGATGACGTATATGTTTGGAAGCTACGCATAATTGCACTAACTCATTTTCCCTTGCGACTTTCTCTTTTAGATAGAGGATAAATTATATAGTGCAGTGCCTCACCCCTTGTGCATCGTCCTTTTGCTAGTATCTAAGTTTGCATCCTTGTGCTGCTGCATTAGAGTCTCTAAGAGGAAGGTCAGCAATCTCAAGGCCTCCATTTCCTCGTCCATGCTCTCCAAACACGCTACTCGCGAAGAGATCTCTCCATCCAATTCCCCTCTATAATTATCTCTTGACCCAGTTTATCCAAATCCCCAATAACCTTTCAGCGACCTCTTAATCGATAGTCTGCAGCGATTTCGTTCTTGCCTCTTTCGTAGTGTAACACTTGAGATGTGTTGCGCAATCCTCGACTTTGTATGTAAACTTGGTAGTGTTGGCGTAGCAACCCAAGAAGGAGTGTGGGTGCTAAATGTGAGCTTGGGTCAAACTTTTTGCGAACAGTCTTACATCGCTAGATTGGGCTTGCATCAAATTGATGGTAATTTGGGCATGACACAAAAACTCGCCCAATTCCATCTGTTCTCTAGGTCTCTTCTCTGTCTGTTTTGCCTTTTTACTTGTTGCAAATTTATTATTCAATTACTATGTGCCAACCCCTCACGACAGCCTGAATTCGGTAGCTCCGATAGTGGTAGTGGTTGGACTACCATCGCCAGTGGTTGTGGCAGCAACGACACCTTCGCAACCAGAGCCTTTTTAATCTTCTTAAACTCTTCTCCTTGCCCTTTCCTCACAATCACTTCTTTCCCATGCCCCATCAATGTAATCATGGCTGTTTTTCATTTGCCACCACATTTTTTCCTTGATTCCGCCCTCCCTTTCGGTTATGATCTCAACCTCATCAATATCTTGTTTATTCATAGCAGAACCTACTCCCTACATCTCTTTCGTGGCCTCCATGATTTCTTTCTTCTCCAACTCAAATTTTTGTTGAGTTTTAGGCTTTTATGTTCCGATTCTACATCATCTACCAAACAAATTTCAGGTAAATATTTTTCTTTGAAAGCTGTCTCAAATTTCTTCCAACTTGCATTAGGATTGAGCCTTTATCATCTTTTCTTCTTGAGTTTTCTTTGTCCGAAAATATTGCTAAGAATGGATTAGCCATCCCCAAGCATAATTTCCATGTCTAAAAAATTTTGGAACCATAATTTTTTTTTTAACTAATACCACAACTCTTAGATAAGAGCTCTGATGCCAATTGATATAAACCCTACACTACAATCTCATGTTTCTTATGTGGGACTCCAAGTTCCACACCTTGCAACTGGAACGTAATATCTCACTGATATAAACCTTGAGAGAGTCTCACTCCGAAAGCTAGCTTGTAAGGTAGGAGAGCCCAAAATCCATATAAACACTACACCAGAACTTAATGTTTCAGATGTGGGACTCCAAGTCTCATACCTTACAATTGGATCGTAACATCTCACCACGGTCCGCAGCTCCGATGCCAATGTGGCCTGACTTGGCGCTAGTTTTTTTACTAGCTCTGGGCAAACAATGCAATGCCAGCGTCACTAGTCGCGCCGTTCAATTGCAAATGGGAGATATAGTGGAAGCTCTGATACCAATTGATAGGAACTCATAAGAATAAGGAAAAGAAATTAACACTGAAAAGGGAATTCGTATTGGAGTTTGGTTGTCCCCAATGGAAATACAATAGATTAATGGAAAAGAAAATGACAAGCTACACTAGAGGTAGCAAATTACAAAGGAAAATATTACAATAATGGAAAAGGAAAATGATAGTAAGTAAAATATTCCCGAACTTTGTAGAGGTTCAGATCTCTCCCAATTTCCGGCCCAAGTCCCAAGATATCTTAGATGCCTTTACAATAATTCCTTACCCTCTATATAGCAACTTCAACCTCACCTCACAAAACACACCCCTAACAGAAAAAGGAAATTTTATTCCCATAACTAACCACCTATTGACTCAACACCTTTTATTATTAGGGATCGTAACATGCTTCCATAAGAAGCTTTATTTTTTAATTTGTTATTTACTTTTGGTGGAGTTTTTATACCTTAATTACTTTTCCCGTATTTCATTTTATGTGGTGCTTGATTCTGAAGCAGAAATAATGTTGAATGATTTTTGACACTAGGTTGATTTTGTTTTGAGAAATCCCCAGCAAAGGGAATTGTGTTAATTTGTCTTTATGAGTAGGTGTTGAGTATTTTATGCTGAATAAAAATATTCCTCTCTCTAGGAGTTTTACATTAAAAATAATTCCTCTCTGGGAGTTTCACATTCTTTCATTTTTCATATTCAGGTGCTTATTAACCAACTCAAGGAAGTTGCTCCAACAATACAAAAGTCCATATCAGAGTGTAAAGAAAAGGTGAACTGCATAAGCTCCTATCTACCTCCGATTAACAGAAATCACGGTGGGTCAACAATGTCACCTATTCAAGCACAACGTAGTGGGAGGATGGTAATCATCGTGTATTGATTTTCTTCATTAAATACTAATCTACCTTATATTTGGGTGAAATTATGCTTTCCTTCCTGTTATTTTTGGATACTATAAGCTCTATCTAGTAAGAAACGACTCCCCATTAAACCCACTAGTGAGTGTGGGGTGGAGGAAATCCTTGTACGCAGCCTTACCGTTGCATAATAACAAAGAGGCTGTTTCCTGGATCTGTAAATGTGGTTATTCTCTTATAATATTGTGATGTAGTGAAGCGTTTTTTGAAATAAGAGGAAGATCTAGTTTATTTTTTCCAAAGATGGGGAGGTTGGTGTTGTTTACCCGGTTATAGTATAATATTGTAAACATTGCTTTTGATGCCTTAAAAATACGAGATCTGTTTTTGTCCCTTATTTTTTTCTATTCAGGATAGTAGCCCTGATGATGTTGGGGAGTTGACTTCAAGAATATCAAATGTTCATCTTGACAAGGTTTCTGTCAGTCCTCCTACTTTAAAGCTCCCTCAATTATTTAGCTTGACACCCTCTTCTGGAAAAACTGGTAATTTGCAAAAGCGGAATGGCACAGCTCCTCAAGCCAGCCCACTTGAGAATCTTCGTGATAGGAAATCATTGAATCCTCCTTTAAGTAGTCAAGAAGAGACTTTAGTAGAAGGTTTGTTGTTTTTTTTTCCTTCCTGCTTATGTGGTTCATGATATTGAAGCTCATTTCTTTTTGGATGGAATTTCATGAGTGTTTTATAAATTAAAGTGGCTGATAATGGCTCTATTTGGTAGTTTTTGATTCCTTTTTTATGTTCTGCAGGTAGCGATAGTTCCTATGTCCAGGGTTTGAAGAGGTCGGTAAGAGAAGCGGCACTGTCATTGGGGTCATGCAATTCTGAATCGTCACAAGACAGCCATTCAGGTAGAAGTTCCGAATGCTTCTTTGCCCCTCTTTCAGAAACTGGGTTTTCTCATTTAGATGCAGTAAAAAGAGCCGCTTCATCTAGGAGTAAAAGGTTATTTGTATATCAGATGGATGATTCCTTGCTAGAGAGTCATGCATCTGATGGACATGGGGAAAGCAAGTTGGATGAATTTCCAGATATGTTGAATAATTTGGAAAGACTTTCTGATTACGATCATGTAAATGGGTTTTTCACATTTTCTGGTTCAAATGCAACTTCTGATACACAAGGATCGATTTTTGACTTTGAGGATGCTCAGGATCAAGTCTTCTCACCACCTTTACTAATGGACTCATCACTTTTAGCAGATTCATTTGAAGACTTGCTGGGTATGTTGAGTTTGCAACAAAGTGCTTTGCTATCGTAATCTGTCTCAGTTCTTTTATCACTTTATGACATCTTGCTGTTAATTTCTTTGCTAGTTTGAAATATATGATACGGAGTGGGGGAGGGGGATACATAGCAGTGTTTTACTTTTCTTTGAGGACTTAATTGGATGTCAGGAAAGTTTTGGTACTGATCTTGTACTTGGACCCAATGTTCGCAAGATGTGGAATTCATTTTGAAGTTTTGTTTTTTTCTCTTTCTTAAAGGGTTGTCCTCTTTGTGTTGTGTTTACAGAAGAAATAACGTATGCATATTAGTTTATGCATGTGGGTAAATAAATATATGTGCTTCAAATGCATAAACAGATCCTAGAAGCTTCTAACCTTAGCAACTCTGTATGACTTATATTATGTTGGTAAAATAATGAGTTAGGAATTGTGTTTGCTGCAGCTCCTCTCTCAGAGACTGAAACGGCCTTGATGGAGCACTGAAATGTTTAATGGTCAACCTCTGATACATAATTGAGGAAATGACATGATTGCTATGGTGGGTTCTATGCATTCTTTGTTGGGTTATTCACCCCCTTCATGTCTTGCGACACGATGCTTGTATGATTTCTGTTATCCTTGTGTGGTATATTTTTATCATTCTGTTTGCTCTTTTGATGCCCCATTTTGCTCGGAGAGAACCATGAATCACCCATGTTGATTTAATTTGAGATGAAGATGCTAAAAATGAGAGGTACAAGCTGTTTTTTGGAGGGTGAAGTTGTCTTCAACCAAATAATTGCAGTGTGGACTTGAATTTTCTTTCACGTTTTCATTCCCTTTGATGAGGAAACTGACACCCAAACGTGGCATGGTGAAAAATAAGGTGGGTTGAAAAATGGAGTTCTAGGTTTTCTGCTGTGACTCTGCATTCCGATGGCTTCTGTTTTCAGTCAAATGTGATCAATTCTTGGACAACAATTTATGTATTGTATAGTTGTGTATGGCATGATTTAGGTATTGTATCCTAGCAAATATTAATATATCAGGAATGAAAAATTACGTCTTTTTCTAATATAATGTTCATAATGTATCTACAACAGGAGATTTCCTTCTATTAGACCTACCATTTCATTTTCCTCCCTGTCATAGCTCATGTGTATATTGATTCTTAAGAATTTTTGTTGTTGTCTCAGCACATCTTGCAAGTCATCATCAGCAATCTTCTAAATATAAAGCTTATGATTACAAAGCTAGTATGTCAAAGTTGATGTACCTCGAAAGAAGACTAAGTCTACGTGTTCACTGGAACCTCCATTCTTCTGAATACAAAGCATAAGCTTCAGAACAAAATACATAATATTTGCACTTTTTAAGTCAGTCTCTTTACGATTATTTAAAGGCCATTCTGGGTAGTAGGGTGTACAGCGGTTGGTTTGGTTTGGTTTTTATTCAGAATCAAGCCAAACCGATTTTAATGGTTTGCTTATTCAAATCGAACTGGTTTTAGTTTTCATAAATTGGTTTTTCTCTTCTTGAATCAGTTTAGAACCAATTTTGATTTCAAACTGGTTCAGAACCAGTTCCAAAACCGGTTGATTTAAAAATGGTTCAGAATTGATTCATCTCCTATTTGGTTTTGAATTGAATCTGGATCGGCTTGGAAATGATCTTGAACCGGTTTTGAACTGATTTAATAGTTTGCTATACTTATAGTGTGAATTGATACAATGATATTTATTTTTATTTTGAATGGCGATACAGTTTAACTTATTTATGCTTTTTATGCAATTTGTCCGCGCTTATCATGTCGGGCACTATCATGCCAGTTAAATTAAGAGGATCGAAACAGTGACTAAACATGCTGAGGGAAACAATCATTTTCCATTACCATGATTCCTTTCCTAGAATCTAATGTCAAACATTGACCTGCTCTCTCTTGCTGGACCTGAACACACAACTCTTATATTCCCTAAGCTGTTTCGTCTGCCTGTGACCTTTCATAATGTTGTTGCAGCCCCTGCATCTCCCTGGTCCATGCTTGGCTCCAGCCTCATCATCTACCTTGCCCTGTTAAAATGAAGGAATGGTTACACACAAAGAATCTTCTTTTTTACTGATACAACAAACATGTACTCTCTCTCTCTCTCTCTCTCTATTTTTTTTTTTCATTAAACTTTTTCTTCCCACGAGAATTCACGCTATGTTACTATTGGAATTCTATGATCTCATTCAATTGATGAAAATGAAACTCAACTTCAAGAGTTAAAGTAACACAGAATAAGTAGTGTTTATATATAGTAGCAATTCATTGTCCGAAGCTCCATACCGAGCATATTCTAAATGCGGATAGAATTGCAAATATCTATTAACAATGGCTTTACAAACGATGAACCATTGATCTCTCTTGCTACATACCAAACATATTCTAAAAATGGATATAATTGCAAAGTGTGTGGAAGTTTAGTGACAGAATAATAATTTTACCTTAGAGGTTGACGACTTCATCTTCCTTCTTTCCTCTTGGTTCTCCAATATAAATACGTTTGACGTGAGCAATTATGGGCCAGCACTCACCAGATTGTGGCTGACATTTTCGACACAATTCCGGACAACCATCTATGACCAATTCTTCAAGTGCAGTGAGGCGATGCATGTCACTTGGAAGATATAACAGTTCAGGACAATCACCAATATATAGAATCTTAAGATGAGTCATTGTTGTCAGATACTCAGGAAGCATCTTGAGAGTTGGAAAATTAAAAATGAACAAGATCAGTAAAGTGTTTGCGGCTCCTCGAATCCATGGAGGCAATGTCTGTAACCCTGGAAAATTTTCAAGATGCAGATATTTCATTGGAATTTCATTGTTCATTGATAGTTGTAGCACTTGAGAATTCATCATTGGACTGTCTTCAACTGATAGAGCCTCTAATTTGGGGAGAATATAAGGAGGTAAGGACTTAAGGTTCCCACATGGTTTAACAATCAATGCTTCAAGGGAAATGAGTTGTGCCCCATTGAATGAAAACTCCAAATTGTCACAATTTACAAAGTTCAAACTTCGAAGATTGCTCAAGCTTACAATTTCATTTTGTGATAGAACAGATTGTTTTGTGGTTATATAGAGTTGGCGAAGGCTGATCAGATTTCCTAATCTTTTAGGAAATGTTTCAAGCTCCATGCATTCTCTGACTAACAAAACTTGCAAACTTTGGAGTTTGCATATTGAATGAGGAAGTCTCTTGATTTTGCAGTTATTGGAAAGATCGAGATTCACAAATGCTCCAACTCAGCAATTGAATTAGGTAGAGTCTCAAATGAAGAATAATGTAAATCTAAATCCTGTAAGTATTTGTATCTTGATACCCATGCATTCAAAAGAGTTTCACTATCAACACCCATTCCTTTCATGGGAAACAATATAGTTCTCACTCTTTTGGACTTGGAGAACAAAGCATGGCCAAAGGAACCATTTTGTACAATTGATAAATGCCTCACATGCTCGGGTATACTGCGAGTACGGGAGTCTACCACTTGAAACTACTCTTTCGCGACACGTAGTGCAAGATCATGCACCAAATCATGTACTTTGAAAGAGTAAAAGTCACCAAAGTCTTGAAAATTCTGAAGAAATGATGTTGAATACAACTCATCTATATATTGTCTAGCAATATTCTCTAGCTTTTGACTTCCATCCAGCTGTGCAGCCTAAAGATTAGTAATTTCAATATTATTTAAGCCAAAATCTTTGGGATAATGGGAAAAGTAAGCAAAACAGTGCCTCAAATGAGATGGTATTTGATCATAACTTAAGACTTGGTAAAATGTCATCGCTCTTTTGTTCTAAATTCCATATGTCATTGTCTATTTTGAATTCCCACTTATCTAAATCAAATTTTGAGAATAGGAAACTTGCTAATGTTTTCACTTGCTAGTGGAACCCCTCGATATTTTTTCACAATTTCTTTTCCAATCTCCACTAGATCAGGATGTTCTTTTTCTTGGCCTTCTTTAAATGCCCATTTGACAAACAAGGATAAACTATATACAAGTATGATATAAGGGCGAACAGTTCCCATGATTGAAGCAATCTAGTTAGAACGTATTGTCACTATGGTTTTGCTTCTCTCTACACCAACTTTTATTAAATCTTTCAACCCAATCCCTTTGGCATGGACTTCATTCCATACATCATCTAAGACAAGTAAATTTTTTTGACCAGAAAGCATATATCTAAGATGACTTTGTAGCTGCTCAATATCTAAGTTTTTGATGTTTTCTTCATGAGCAAGAGCAATAGTTGGAGCTGAAGCAGAATAATAAAGAGTTGATGTTTTTAATAATTATCTGCCTAATGTCAAAATCATCAGAGACACAAACCCACATCTTCAATGGAAAAAGTCCATCCATCTTCTTATCATTGAACACCAACTTTGCAAGTGTGATCTTCCCCAAGTCTCCAATACCCACTATGAGAATAACACAAAGGCTTTCATCACCATCACCATCAGGATGAGGTTGCATCAAAAGCTGGATAATTCTTTCCCTATCATTCTCCCTTCCCATCACATTTGAAGCATCAACATGGGAATAAGTCATTTCACTCCTTTGCACAAGTTTGTGATCAACATCAATCCTCTCAAGACCAAACTTGGTCCCATCATCAGCTACCTCATCCAGTCTATCCCTAACATCTTTGATTTGATGATCCATCCTAAGACGGAAAACAAGAGGATTAGTCAAAGAAAAGGAGTGGCCTACCTTCATCCTGGTGCTGCCAGAAGCTTTGACCACTTGCTTTCGCAAGGTTTGACATTCAAATCCATCCAATAAATCTTCAGCATCGGAGCATACGTGTTGAATTTGCCTCAGCCACTCACGCAAGCCACGTTTTTGTTCCTTCTTCTCCTCAGCATCCAATAAGACACCTTTGACAATTGACAAAGTGTCTTTGATTCCTTGCAGATCGTCATACGCACCATAGGCTCTATAAGCTTCTTTGTAAACATGAGAAGCAAGCTTCTTAAGCAGTGATTCAGCAATACCGAAGACAAATGGGTCGACCATGTTAATCACAAAAGAGCAGAAACAAAGTTGGGATATAAGTTTGTGGTTGTGTTGATTGTGCCTTCAAATCCATACTTGTTCATATAAATAAGTTAACCAATTCAACCCAAGAAGCCTTTCTTTCTTCAAAGTCAATTTTTACTTGATTCCTTACTTGATTCGTTTTTCTATTAGAAAATTCCTTTCTCTGGGGTTGTATAATGTTCTCACAACCCGATTCCTCTGTCTCTCTCCCTCTCTCGTAGAATGTGTTTTTTTTTTTTTTTTTTTTTTGGAGTAAATACCATTTATTTCAGCACGTCTTCTTAGAAAATAAAAAAGGCCCGTATTCCTGAAAAATTTAAAATGGATCTATTTTAGTGTTATTAGCGATTAATATGGGTCTTTTTTAAATTTGTGAAAGACCATAATTTTAACTAAATGAGTCCATTTTGAATTTCTTAAGGATCACAATAAACTTTTTTATTTGCTAGAGACTAAAGCGGGCATTATGAAATTTGTTAAGGATCAAAAATGGTATTTACTTTTTTTCTTTTAAAATCTTTGGAGGATAAATTTTGAAAACTGATTTTAGAGTAAAAAAAATAATAAAACTTATTTGAATATAGTTAGTTGTAGTTATTTACATAAATACCATTAATGAATCTTCGTATTTATAAGTTTGCCACCGTAAAATAATTTAAAATTAAAATAAAAGTCAATTTAATTACGAAAATGTCATTAATAAAATCCTATATTTATAGGAATATCACCGCACAAAAAAAAAAAATAAAAGAACAACTTTTGAAAACATCTATTAGTTGTTTTCCTTTTTCAATTTTTAAAACAAAAAATCAGATGCTGTTTTGAAAACAAATATAATGAAAACACTTTTTCCAAACAATTTTTTTTTTGTTGTTTTTAAAACTTTAAAACTGTTTTGAAAAACAAAAATCAATGAGAGCCTGGGTCTGTTTGATCGTGTTTTTTGTTCTTAAAACTGTTTTGTAAAATAGTTATGGAAATAGTTGTTTTTTATATTTTTTAATTTTTGAAAGTTAAAAATCAAAACAGAAAACAAAAACAACTCAGACATGTTCTCTAAATTTGATTCTAAAAACAAAAAAATAGTTATAGTTTTCAAAATATTTTTTACAAAACAGACTTTACCAAATGAGTTTTTTTAATTTTTTTGTTCTGAAAACTAAAAAACTGTTTTTAAAAACAACAATCAAACAGACCCTTAATGTTTCTGTTTCGGTGTGTCCAGTTAATTTTTTGTTCTCCAATATGATTCATTCGTTTTTATACGATTGTGATAGGAATTTTTTTTTCCCAATAAAAACAGAAACATTTTTTCAAGCATACAAGCATAAAGCAGAGCATCTGCTGCCCTCTACATTTTACTTGTCAATAGTGGCTACAACTTTCTTTCCATTAGGAATCATCCCTGTTTTGCCTTTTTTTTATAGAAAAAATATATTCTTATGTTACTGAAGAATATTTGTCTCTCTTATTTCCTTATTTTGCTTTTTATAAGTAAATGAGTTTCACATATAATTATATTTATAGCATGAGAAAGCTTCGCTGAAATTAATAAAGCTCTTTTCTATATTATGTTTTTTCTTCATTTGGATAAAGTATCAAACTTTATGGAGTTTTGAGTGAAACCCATCTCAAGTAAAGAATCTAAGTTATTTGATATTATATTGATTATGTAATAGTTAAATTTGATAGTTGATGTAAATGTAATTGTATCATCGGAAAACTTTGTATATGAACAGCTTTGAACGCAGAATTATGGGCCTTATTGGTTGGTCTAGAGGTAGCTTGGAGCAAAGGTTTTAGAAATATGTGAATAGAAGGAGACTCTTAGATGGCTCAACAGCTGGTCCTTATGGGATGTAGTCATTCACACCCATCTTCTACTTTGATTAGTCGCATTAAGGAATTTCGGGCCAAGGATTAGAATGTTACTATTTCTCATATCCATTGTGAAGGGAATGCAGTGGCCGATTGGTTAGCTGCTTATGCTAGCAACTTAGGGCCTATTTAGAGCACCTGATAAAGAAGATATGATAAGATAACTTATCATATCCTATTTTTATTTCTTGTTTGGTGGGTCGATAAGATATGATTAGCTTATCCTATTGTCTCATTTTATCCTATCCAATACATGATTTCTTATCCTATGGGGGGAGCTGGGTTAGGATTCAACATGATAGGATAACAATATTGGATACCCAATATATCCTCACGCTACCCAATATATTCCCATGCTACTCAATATATTTGTATTTATTGCATTATATTTTCTTTTTTCTTTTTTCTTTCTTCTTCTACATAATCTTATCAGATTGATAATCAGGTGCTCATCTGTCCACCAAACGAGCACTTATCTTGAAATGTTCAGTTATTGGATCTTTCTTCTTTGGAGTGCATGCATCAGTTACATAGTGACTTCATGAAAACTCATTGGCCTAGGCTTTGTGCTTAGTTTATTTTGTTTCTTTCTGTCTTTTTTTTTTTTTTTCCATTTTGTGTACAAATAATAATAATAATAATAATAATAATGTTGCGGGAGTAGCTCTCCCTAGGTAGTGTGCTGGTTAGGGAACAGTGATCAAAATGTCACTGTTCATCAACTTTTTTATCTAAATGCCACGCGAACAGTCTTATTTCCCAATCTACCACTGGGGCGAGTTCGCTATCCGGTGTAGCGAACTCGGTTTGCTGACGTGTCACGTTTCTAGTGTACACCAAGTTCGCTACACGGGGTAGCGAACTTGGTTTACCCTATGTAGCGACCTTCAAACCTTTTTTTTATTTGGTACTTGTTATCCACTAGAAATGTACACGTCAGCAAACCGAGTTTGCTACACTGGATAGCGAACTTGCCCCCGTGACAGATTGAGAAATAAGACAGTTCGCGTGACATTTAAATAAAAAAATTGATGAACAGTGATACTTTGATCAGTGTTCCTGTTGGTTAGGCGATGGTAGTTTATGTAGTTTTGTTTTAGCTTTCCAGTTTGTTTAAAAATAAGTGGGTAAGGAGGTTTGATATAATATGATATGTTATTTAATATGAAAAGGAATCTTAATCATTCATAAATAAATCAATGATCGTAAGATTGACACTTTCTATTTTAACATATTTTATGTGTCTTTTCTCTCACTTTTGTTAATTTGTTATGAATAATTATAATTCTCTCAATTAATATGATCATATTAAATAACACAATAGATAATTGATGCTCATTAAATAAATGTATATTTCAATTTTGGTTCCGTAGTACACATGATAAACTTTTTAAGAAATTTTATATTTAACAAATCAAAATAAATTTAATATTTATATAATTTTTATGGAAGAAAGAAGGGTTTCGATGCAGAATCAATACAAGAAAAGTTACGAAGGAAAAAGAAATAGTACATATAATAGAAACTGATAAACGTTATACTTACTATACTTTTAACTTTATTATTCTTATTATTTAATTAATTATTATTGGATTAATTTAAAATTAACGATAATTTTTTTTTTTAACCGTTATTTTAGATTGATTTAAAAGTAATCAATTAAATAATGAGGCTAAAAACCTAAAATATCCACCGGATAAACAATATCAACAACATAATTAACGAGTTGATTTTTTTGGTAACAAAACCACAATAACTGCTACAACTTCACGCAGAGATTGCTTTGTTTTCCCACTTCAATCTTTCAGCAAGGCAATCTCTCTCTATTCCTCCAAAGATGGAGTGCCTCGATTTTCTCTTTCGGTATAGAATATTGTCCTTCTGCTTCATTCTCGAAATTTCTTTTGCTTTTTCTGACTTCCTTTCTTTTCCTTTTTTTTCTTCTTTCTACTTTTTCAAGTTTTGGATTTTTCTCTTTTCCTCTGCACCCTCCCTTTTTTTCTTTAACAAAAATCCTATTACTAATGTTGTTTGTTCCATGTTTGTGTTTCATGCTTTGTCGAAACTTTGAAGGGCACTGCTGCTTAGGATGTTATATGGGCTTTTGGGATCCGAC
The DNA here is from genome assembly GCF_033153095.1 of Gastrolobium bilobum. NCBI lineage: Eukaryota > Viridiplantae > Streptophyta > Magnoliopsida > Fabales > Fabaceae > Gastrolobium > Gastrolobium bilobum. The sequence continues at coordinate 36,131 of NW_026895557.1, read as the reverse complement.
CCAGATCCTGTTTCTGTCTGATCCAGCTATATTTGCTGCTGAAATCCTCATACAAGGAAGAGGAGAAGGTAACTGTTGTTGCAGGCTTCTCATATTTCAGACAATTTTAGATTTAGATTTTTTTTTTTTGTATCAATAAACAGTTTTAGGATTTTTTTTAATTTTTTTTTTTTTTGTTCCTTTCATTTTTTTATTCTAAATTTGTTTGTTGTAAGAGGGAAAGTATAGTGCATTTTTGTTTGTGTGTGTGTGTGTGTGTCTTGTATTGGGAGTTTTGGTGTAATTTTGAGCTCGGCATGTGTTTGTATTCCAGAATTTTCCCCCAATTGAAGAAGGATGGGTACCTCTGGTTCTAGCTGCCCCCAAATAAATGGCTTGTTGATAAGTTTAGTTGAAGATCAGTGTCTTTTGATGGCTGGGACGGAAGTGAAGTTATAAGGTTATTGTTTCACTTGGGTGTCATTTTTTGCCTGGTGTTGAACTTAATGCAATTGGGATAGCTTGCCACTAGAGATTGTTGCTTTGTTTGATTTGGAGGAGTTTCGCTGAGTAGTGTGCTCTGAAGTGCATTTCAATAGTTTTTTTGTTGAATAGATTTTAAGTTATGATCAAACAGATATTAAATAGGCTCCCTCGAAAGCCCTCAAAATCTGTTGATAATCGTGAAGGAGGAGGAACATTAACAGCCTCTTCAACTGCTTCTACTAGTTCAAGAAGCAGCAGTGATTTAGCAGGTTACCGGAATGGAAATTCAACTGCTTCTCCTCTTTCAGGCTTTAATTCTAATTCAAGTCTTGGACTAAATCATGGTGACAAGTTTCTCCATGATGTGAATTCAAAGCTTAATGGGTGTTTCATAGCTTCCTCTTATGAAGCCTTGCCAAGTTTTAGAGATGTTCCAAGTTCAGAGAAGCAGAATATGTTTATAAGAAAGCTGCAAATGTGTTGTGTTGAATTTGACTTTGCTGACCCTACAAAGAACCTCAAAGAGAAGGACATTAAGCGACAAACATTAGTTGAACTTGTGGATTATGTTTCTTCAGCTAATGGCAAGTTTACAGAAATTACGATGCAAGAAATTGTGAAGATGGTTTCTATAAATTTGTTCAGGACGCTGACTTCTCCTCCCAGTGAAAACAAAGTTCTAGAAGCCTTTGATGTGGAAGAGGAAGAGCCTTCAATGGACCCTGCATGGCCTCACTTGCAAATTGTATATGAATTCCTTGTAAGGTTTGTTGCATCACCTGAGACTGATGCAAAGTTAGCAAAAAGATATGTTGATCATTCATTTGTTCTCAGATTGTTAGACCTTTTTGATTCAGAGGATCCTAGGGAGCGGGATTACTTGAAGACAGTTCTTCATCGTATATATGGGAAATTTATGGTGCACCGACCTTTCATCAGGAAAGCAATCAACAATATATTCTATCGATTCATTTTTGAAACTGAGAAACACAATGGGATTGCAGAACTTCTAGAAATTTTGGGGAGTATAATCAATGGATTTGCTTTGCCGCTGAAAGAAGAACACAAATTATTTCTTGTGCGAGTGCTTATTCCTCTTCATAAACCGAAATGCTTACTGGTGTACCACCAGCAGTTATCTTACTGCATCACGCAGTTTGTGGAAAAAGACTGCAAGCTTGCTGATACTGTTATTCAGGGATTACTACGATATTGGCCAATTACAAACAGTTCCAAGGAGGTTATGTTTCTAGGTGAGCTGGAGGAAGTTTTGGAAGCAACTCAACCTGCAGAGTTCCAACGGTGCATGGTATCCTTGTTCCGCCGAATAAGTCGTTGTTTGAGCAGTTCACATTTCCAGGTTTGGTAACGTTAGTAGTTCCCATCAGTTTCTACTTTCTCTTTTGTTTTCTTGTATATAATTTCTCAACTGCTCAAGAAAGAAATAGAAAGATTACATGTCGAGGCGTATTTTTCACTAGGAGTGATAGAAATTTGGTGCAGAAAACTGCTTTGCATGTTGAATAGCATCCTAATTTTGTTTGTGTTAAGACATAAAAGATTTGCCTAAGTCTATAAACTAGAATGTCTCTGAAGATAATCTGACATTTGGATTAATATGACTGATACAAGAAGCAGCTGCTTTCACTTTTAATTCATAAAATTACCTTTGACTTTGATTTCTAGGAAGTTCACTTTAAACATTGATGGAGGATAATGGTAAGCTGGACTCTCTTATGGTATTCTAATGTCTTATGACCTTGTCTTAGTTACTTTTTTTTTAATTTTGCTGGTAGATTTTTAGCTGTGTTGACATAGGTTTTGCTGAAAGATATGTGGTCTGTTATTGCTTTGACAATTTGATGTCCATGCGATGCCATATGTGTGGTCATTTCATTTGGATTGTTTGTTACAGAATTAGGTAAGTTTTATAGTATAGGGGCAACGGATTCACCTAGTTTGCGCCAGAAATTTAGCAGTTGATTATTGAGAATGCAAATGTCATGAAAATATTATTGTTTATGCTGCAGATAATATGGTGCACATATTTCTCCATGTAGGGAATCTCATTGAGAAAGAACATCTTATTTATCTTGCGCATTCACCAACTGTATTACAAACTTCCTAGATAGTAGATGTTAATCTGTTGACTTGGTGCATATTCCTTAAAAGGATAGCTAGACAGAACTATGGCAATCACATTAGGTGTCTTTCATGGACAATGTCTTGTTATGGGACTAGTGGATGATCAAATTCATAGGAGCTGTAGACATTTGAAAATAATGAAAAGTTATGGGAAAAGTTGCAATTTACAAAAATTTATCAAAACAAGAAATCCAACGTATACAATTTGCTGGATAAAGAAATTGATTGCTCTAATGCTCAGCTTATGGGTTACACTTGTTGGCTTTTTTTAGTTTGATTGAATTGATAATATTTTTTGTCTTTTTTTGTTTTAGTTACAAGGTCTACATGTTAGGACTCATGAGGATGTTAGAGAAATATAATATAAAATCATTACTAGAGTTTTCACCTAAAAGCTTAAGCTAAGCTTTCGGGTTGAATTAATTGCTTTACATAGTATCAGAGTCCCTGTGACCCAGTGGCCACGAGTTTAATCCTTACCGTCTCGTTCTACTAAGAAATAATTAAATATTATGGAGTTTCTTGATATAGGTAGGTGGGCCTGTGGATTGTCCATCCTTCAAGCCTAATGGACTCTTGTGTTGCGGGATGTGTTAGAAAAAAAGAATATAAAACCATTAATATGACCTTCACCTAACAAATTAAGTTTTTAGGTTGAATTGGTTGCTTTACAGAGGATTATTTTTGAGTGATTTTCTTTGTTAATGGATTAATTATGCATACTGTTAATCTCATTACAAAACTGCAAGATTAGTTTGCAGGCTAAGCCACAAATTAATCTTAATGCAATGTGATGCAAAATTATAGGAAAAATAGGCTTTCAGGAAAATGCAGAAGTTTTTTGCTATCTATTATTCCTTAATAATCAAAAGTCTCCTTTTCACATCCTTCTAATAAGCCTTTTAATCAGGCAATACAAAAAGTAACTGATAATAAAGGACCATCAACGGTCTTAAAACTAATACAAAACGGAAATAACCATAAACCAAACATAAAGTCATGCAAACTAAAACGTCTGCAATTATTAAAATTATAAAAGGCCTTAAAACTAAAATGTCTGCAATTATAATAACTTATGGTGACTCAAGTGCATCATCCTCCCTCGCTACGAAAAGATTCGCCATCGAATCTACGTCGTCTTTATTGACGTCAACTTCTTCAGGTGGTAATCCAAGCAGGAATTCTTCTGGCATTGCATCTGCGAATTTTGTCAGTTCTAAAATTTCTGACTTGGACAGCAGAGAATCCTTTGCTTCCTTCCTCCAATTTGAAGGTGCTAGTGTTAAAGGTGACCATCCTTTTTGAAGGTGTAAGTATTTTTGAAACCATCATGTTTTGCCTTCCTATCAAATTGCCATGGCCTACCTAATAAAATGTGACAAGCATCCATAGGAACGACATCGCACCATACCTCATCTGAATATTTTTTTCCAATTGAAAAACACACGAGGCATCTTTTGGTTACCCTTACCTTATTCCCTTTTTATAGCCAATACAAGCTTATAAGGTTGTGGGTGTGCTTCTGTTTTTAGCCCCAATTTTTCTACCATAGTGGTAGAAACCACATTTTCACAACTCCCTCCATCTATAATCACACTGCATGCTTTTCCCCCGCTGGTGCACTTGGCGTGGAAAATGGTGTGCCTAAGCCACGTTTCATCATTCACCAAATCCTCATTCAAGACTCTTCGATTGACTAGTGATTCTCCGGTATCAGCATAGACAATCTCTACCTCTTCAGATTCCGTTTCTTCTTGTTCATCTACATTGTCATAGATTGGTTCTTCATAAAAAATTGGAGCATCTGCAAACGTCACAATCTGTTTATTTGGACATGGACAATCTGCAGCAAAGTGTCCAATTCCTTGGCATTTGAAACATCTCTTCCCTGCACTACTTCCTTTACTCGACCCTTCCTTGTTGGGAATATTTTTTTGAGGCGTAGAACTCCCTTCAGCAGCTGAAGTTGCTGATGAACTCACTGATTTAGCTCCGAATTCCTTTCTAGGAAATCTTGATTGAAACTTAGAACTGTCACCCTTTCCTTTACATTGTCCTTCCACCTTCAAGGACAGTTTGCACACATCTTCATAAGACCAATACTGTTGTAGGTACACAACATCAGAAATTTCATCCCGCAATCCACCTAGATATCGAGAAATCACTTGTTCATCTTCTTTGACCATGTCACAATGCATTCGAAGACGATCAAATTCAGTGGTGTATTGTTCCACCGTAAGGTCACGTTGCCTGAAATTGTGATACTCAATAAAGGCCTCTTGTCTGTATTGAGCAGGCAAAAATTTGTGCTGCAACAATTTCTTCATCTTGTCCCATCTTTGAATCTTAGACTTTCCTTCTCTGATTCTTTGTTTCTTGACATGTTCCCACCAGATTGAGGCATGCTTCCTCAATTTGATTGCCACTAATTTCACCTTTTGCTCATCTGTGAGGTTTTTTAAATCAAAAACCCTCTCGACGGTGTATCACCAGTCGATGAATACGTCAGGGTGAGTTGATCCCTCAAATTCTGGAATCTCGATCTTCATCCCAAAATTGGATGTGAAGGGTTGATTACCGGTTCGACTCTCCTTGGTCTTTCGCGGTTCCAAAATGGATTTTTATCCTCCTCTTCCTCTGGAGATGACAGTTCAGATTCTTGTCTCCCTTCTGACCCGTGCAACTGTGCCTCTGCAAGCAGTTGTTCGAGTTCTTGGATCCGTCTGTCCTTTTCCTCAATTTCAGCATCTCTCGCATCATTATAATAATCGTCATCGGTAGGTTGACCGCGTCCTCTGCCGCCACGACCTCTTCGTCCACGACCACGACCTCCACAATTTTCCTGCTCAGCCATCTTTAAGGCAACCTGAGCTCTGATACCAAATGATGCAAAATTATAGGAAAAATAGGCTTTCAGAAAAATGCAGAAGTTTTTTGCTATCTATTATTCCTTAACAATCAAAAGTCTCCTTTTCACATCCTTCTAACAAGCCTTTTAATCAGGCAATACAAAAAGTAACTGATAATAAAGGACCATCAACGGTCTTAAAACTAATACAAAACGGAAATAACCATAAACCAAACATAAAGTCATGCAAACTAAAACGTCTGCAATTATTAAAATTATAAAAGGCCTTAAAACTAAAACGTCTGCAATTATAATAACTTATGGTGACTCAAGTGCATCACAATGCAGTGTCAATTGTTGAAGTAAGATGATGGATTATCCCTGTGACATGGGACTCCTATGCTGGCTTCTGATGGTAACTTGGGCTATTAGCTGTCTGTTCAGTATGGGATGTGAGTGAAATGGTACCTTGATAGCACTGTCTGTTCAGTATGGGATGTGAGTGAAATGGTACCATGATAGCACCTGTTGCCTATTTTTTGTGGTAGAAACTGTGTTCGCGAGGATTCTATTATGGTCTGGTTAGACATTGCATATTAGAAATGTTGCGTTACCTGAAATAGTAATTGATTAGGAAGTGTTCTGAATTGTGGTGGTGCTTAGAAGTGGTAGCACTTTTCATTGAAGTGTACAATGTTTTTAATTTTTTTGAGTATTCAAATATTTAAATTAGAGGATGACCCTTGGCGCAATGGTAGGTTTGCTGCCTCACGAGTTCTAGTCACAGCCTCACAGGAAACAACCTCTTCGATTACAGGGGCTAAGCTGTGTACATGTCACATGTCACACTCCCTAGACCTCAATGACTAGGCTGCCCTTTAATTTAGTATTTAAACAGAAAGGTGTAGCTATCATTTCTGGAATGTAAAGTGTATGCTTTGATTTCATTGAATGCTTTGATTTCATTGACGTTAAGTGGTTGCAGTAGCAACATACTCTATGGTGGTAATGGGAGTGTGATGATGCTCATCAAAGGGTTTTCGTTGCTGTTGGAGTATATACAGCAAAGTCTCTGATGTTTTATTAAATTTGGCAAGGAATGGGAATTTAGTTGAGTTTCTTGAATGAGGTTTCAAATGTAACCGTACTCCTATTTTGCTCTGCAAAATCATACATAGTTCGAGGAGTCAAAATATACAAAAAAAAAAACAGTTATTTCAACTTTAAAATCATTCTCCAAGACTTCTATTGAAAATACAACCTCTGTGCTCTGTACTTATCCTGTTGAGGGAACCTTTCCATGCTAATTATTGATTCTCTGTTTGCTATCTTATTGAAATGTAATCCTTCTAAAGTTGCCATTTCCTCAGCTTTCTCTTTCAACACATGAACTTTTCATATCTGTTCTCAACTTCTCATTATAATTAGCAGTGTTTGTGTTACGATCCTACTCCAAGGTATGGGACTTGGAGTCCCACATTGGTTATATGGGTGACTAATGTGGGATTTATATAGACTTTGGATTCTCTTACCTCTTGAGGTAGCTTTTGGGGTGAGGTTCTCCCAAAGTTTGTATCAGTTTGATATTCCCAAATTGCAAGGGAAGATGCTACTTCTTCCATCAATAAAAGAAATACTAGCTGTTATTCATGCGTCACATGAATGTAAAAATTTAGAATTATACAATGTGAAAACAATTGGAGAACTTATACAAAAGAAATGACGACCTTTCCCCTTCTACTTGTCTTATAGTTCATAGGGGAGTGTGAGGAGGTAGTCACTATGTGATAAATCATACCGATCAATGATTACTTAACTAGCAATATAACTTTTTGTTATTATTTAAAATATGTACTCCTTCTGACCCTTTCTGTTGGTCTTTTCCTCTTCCTTCTGACCTTGTATGTCAACATCCTTCCGGAAACATGGAGCAAAGACTAATTTCATAATGTTCCTACTTTATTTTTATAGAGTTGGCATTCTTTATTCATGGCAGGCTTTTATAATTGACACTCGTTGACAATGTTATGATGAGAGCATTACCCTGGATTCTGGATATTTTTATTGTCACCGTGGTTCTATGCTTTATAGTCTCTGTCTCTCATATGATTTTTTGTTCATTTGCAGGTAGCAGAAAGGGCTTTGTTCTTGTGGAATAATGTCCACATTGAGAACTTGATCAAGCAGAACCGCAAAATAATACTTCCTATTGTCTTACCTGCTCTGGAGAAAAATGCTCGAAATCACTGGAACCAGGCAGTCCAGAGTTTGACAATAAATGTACGCAAGATCTTCTCTGATACCGATCCTGAACTCTATGAGGAGTGCTTGCACAAATTTCAGGAAGAAGAAGCACAAGAGAAGTCTATAAAGTCCAAGCAGGAGGCCTCATGGAAGCGTTTGGAAGAAATCGCGGCCATGAAAGCTGCAAGCAATGAACCAGTTCTAGTTTCTCCCAGAACCGCCTCACGTATAACTTCTTCAGGGTAGGCAATTATACTCGGTTGTAGCAATCCTTGATTTTTTTTCATTGCAGGGTCAAAAAAGCATGATGATACAAGGGGTGATATGTGCAAGACAGTCGTTATTGTTGGTTCCCTTGGTCTCATGATAGAGTCACTATGCAAAATATATGGGGTATACAATATAGCTCTATCATGGTTTTGCAAGCTTAGAATGTAGATATTGGATTGGTTAGAAATAAATGGTCGCTTCCAGTCAAAAGTCTAGACCCAGTTTATTTGGAAATTTGCTTTGTAAAGCTGCCCTTTGCAGTTTGATGTAATTAAATTAATGATGATTTTTAATACATATTTTTCTCTTTTTTGCATTCGTAGTATCTCATCATTTGCTTGTTATGACTCCTTGTGCTGCAGCAAACAATAGAGGGGATGTACTTGCAAAATAAAAATAAAAATTCCAACGCTCTTCATTAGGATGCAAGTGTATGTAGGTCAAATCAATAGGTTGCTGAGGTAGCAAGTAAATATGGAGGTGTCTTAAGAGTGTTAGTGTTAATAGTGTAGAAGTCCCACATTGAGTGTCTCTTTGTATTCTTCAATTGGTTTGCTATATAATAGCACCAATGTTGTGTAGTTTAATACAACAAGGATTACTATTATTTCCTCTTGTATCTATGATATTCAACATGGTATCAGAGCCTAACAAGAGGAATCTTAATCCGTTTAACTTAGTTCTATTTTCCATGATTTCAATATGTTATAGAGAGATATCACCCTCCTTGAGGGATTCCTGTTGCTATTTCTTTTTCGGGTTTTTCTTAGTATGTTCTGTGACTGCAGCTTAGACCGATCTGTCACATCAGACAAGAATGATCCTTGGGAAGTTGTTGGGTTGACCACCGTTGTCGTTGACCGACCACCGTTGACCGCGTCGTCCACCGTTGACAGCCGTCTCCGGCGACTTTTTTGGTGACTTTTCCGATGACTTTCCGGCGACTTTTTCGGCAATCTACCACCGTCTCCGACGACTTTTCCGACGACCCACCGTCGTCTCCGACGACTTTTCCGATTCCACGAAGCTTTGTTTTTCTGTAATCTTCTTTCTTCCTAAGATGGAGTATTTATACTATTCATCATCCATCTTGAGGGGGAGCACTGTCCAAGTTGCTGATGTTGTCTCCGCTGATGTTAATTCCGACACCAAAGTTCCTCTTGAGGGGAGCACTGTCCATGTTGCTGATGGTCATTCCAGCACAATTGTCTTTGCCGATGATAATTCCGGCACAGTTTAGAAGTTCCTCTTAAGGGGGAGCACTGTCCATGTTGCTGATGGTCATTCCAGCACAATTGTCTTTGCCGATGATAATTTCGGCACTGTTTAAAAGTTCCTCTTGAGGGGGAGCACTGTCCATGTTGCTGATGGTCATTCCAGCACAATTGTCTTTGTCGATGATCATTCCGGCATCTTCCATGTTGATGTTCATTTTGAGCACATTGTTGATTTTTGGTTTCTCATTTAGGAGATTTATTTTGATGTTATGTTACTTGGTCTTTCTTGTAATAAGCTTGTAGCATAGTCAAGGGGAAACCACGGCTGCTCACCAACTGTTAAATGAAATGTCCGAGAGGGATCTTGATGCTGATGTCCTGGTCAGCTCAGTTGTCTTTGTCGATGATAATTCTGGCACCATCCATGCTCTGATGTCCATTCCAGCACTGTCTCTTTATCAGCTCTTCAGACTGATGGTCATTCCAGTTGATTTGTTGCACTTAGTCATTTCATTTCGTTGATGTAGCATTGTTGTTTTTTGGTTCCTAATGGGAGTATTATTTATGTATCAAGCTTGTAGCATATGATCTATATGCTACAGCTTGAGGGAGAGTGTTAAAAGTGTTAGTGTTAATAGTGTAGAAGTCCCACATTGAGTGTGTCTCTTTGTATTCTTCAATTGGTTTGCTATATAATAGCACAAATGTTGTGTAGTTTAATACAACAAGGATTACTATCATTTCCTCTTGTATCTATGATATTCAACAAGGTCTCAATTTATTTTATTGAGATAAAAAAGTATTTTATTCCTTGACAATAGATTGGAAAAGGATGCAAGAGATGATGATCCTTTCTAGTTAATCTGCATGTGATGTGGTAGAATATGCAATAACGAACTGAACCAAATCGTAATTTAATATGAACATGTTTAATTTTTATACTTTGCAATGTTTATTAATGTATACGATCTCGTAATATCATTGTTTAATCTTTATATTTTTTAATGCTTATTAATGTATTCAATCTCGTCATATTATTCCATAAAATAAATCATAAATAACGCTAGGTTGTTGAAACTAGTTTTTCTATAATGACGATTGACATAAGATGGAATGCTAGCTTTCCGGTACCATAAGATTGCTAGAAAATAAGAATATATTATAAAAAACAATAATTTTATTAGTATTAAGTATATAATTATATCATTAGTTGCTAAATTCTTATAAAGGCCTTCGTGTAATTGAGTGGTGCTCCAATAAAAAAAATATCTTAAAATATAATTTGATTATAGCATGTATGAACCATTATAGAATAAACAAAGCTACCACTAATTACGGAAATGTTGTGTTCAACGTTCTTCTATTTATCTGAGATTCGTCTAGGAAAACCCACCCCTCTCTTCACATCCATCTTGAGAGAACCAACTTCTTCATGGTATACAAATTGGGGGTTATAATATCCAAATTATTCTCAAAAAATATTTTTCAATAACCCAATTCATTAAATAATACGAACAGAATTATTCAAATCAGTAAAACATAAAATTGATTGTCTCAGATGATGGGGGTATGATAATTGATTGTCAGAGTAATCTTATCTTTCTGGTTTACTTTTATTTATGCTCTCTGCGGTGCTCTTTTTTTATCTTAGACTGTGGTCATTTCTTGTCTAATCTTTTTTAGCGGTATCTCTGGAACCCAATCTCAGCTTTCTCTTCTATATTAAGCTGATTTCATGGGATGCCTTCCTTTAACAATCCATCCCAATATTTATAGCAGGAAGCTTGGTTAGCAAATTATTAATAATATTTATGAGACCAAATCACACACGATTGAAACGGGGATGATGTTCTTTATCTTGGCCTGGAGTTGTTGTATAGGAACAATATGCCTTTGTCCTTTGCTAGCACGGTGAGTCCAGATGGGGGGTACCTGCGAAAACATTCTGATGCTTAAGTCAGTATCAGAGGCATGTGTATGTATATGAATAATGAAATAGATAGATGTACCTGGGTGTGTACCCTCTTCTTATATAGCAGTTATGATGCCGCTTCATAAGGCGGTATGGCTTCTGATTGGCCATGTTTGGGCTGCAGGTCAGACTAGGACCTAAGTAGCCTTATCTACTTAGTATCAGGTTATCTTGATGAAGTCGCGACGAGCTGGTGCTGTCCTCTGTTTATTAGTTCAAAGGTGCAGTGAGCTTGCCTTGGTTCTTAAGTTAGCTTCCTTATTTATGGATCTTATATCAAAAGGCGGTTTCATGCGCGATAGGAGCATCGCGTCTTGCCATGCGCAATGGGGACATCACGCCTGGCCTTGTGCGTGAGGTTGACCATCGCGCTTTGCTCTGGATCCTTCATTATATTGGGCTTCCTTGTATGTTATTGGGCCTCTAATGGGCCTACTATATTTTATCCAGATCAGTTGCCCCCTAGCTTGCAGTTTTGTCATGTGGCAAAGTTGTGAGGTATATATATGTGTTTGTGTGCGATATTTCTATCTTGCATGTTTTTTTTGATAGCTGCGGTAATCATGTTAAAGTGTCATCATGATTTTAGCCGCTTAAAAACGGTGGATTAGACGTTAACAGTCAGAAGCATTAAATGCTATGGAGATTACGTGGGTGTTTACTGGTAAGCGTGGGTGGTTTTGAAGTGTAAACGTTTTACCTTCTTTCCACGTGTCCCTGTAAAACCGTTTACCACAACACGTTTTGTGACCTTCGAACTATCCGTTTGACATAACCTTTCATATTTGTACTAAGCTTTTCGGTTTAGAGGGAAAATATTTCATTGAGACTGTGAGAGATCCTCTGTTCCTTAGTGCTTGCTGATTTCTTCTGCTTTTTCGGTGTTGACACGTCCTGCTCGTGGTTAGTTTATCCGAAGTATAAATCTCAGGCATGTTCTTCATCCTGCTTTATTACCTCATCTGCTTCATTGTTTATGTTTGGGATATGTCTGATAATCGCAAATTTGTGAATTTCATCAGATTAACCGAACGGTCTGGCTCGTCCAGTCCTCCCTCTAAATCACTACCTAGATCAAGCTCGTTGGGAACTAGGGAAGTATGGCTTACTGACAAGTGTGCCACTCCCTGTTCTAACATTTTTGTAAATGATAGCCGTTTTCCTGCTAGTAGACGGTTTGGACTTGGTTCGTCTTCGCGAACCCTTGAATCGCGAAAATGCGAAAACTCTTTCTCAACAGAGTTCGTCGTTGTTCCCAAAGATTTCCTTTAAAATGACTGGTCCTATTTTGATTTCAAGTGATTTTTCTTCAAAATCTGAATGTAGTGATAGATCTGTAAATACAGTAAACCCTATACCCTCTTCTCCAAATACATTGCGCGATACTTCGTCTCCCATCGCGCAAGATTCTCGCGGTCGAGAGAGTCCAAGTCCCTTACCTTTAAATGTAATATATCCAGCAGAGTATCCTTTTAAGAAAAGAATTTTGATGATTATAAATCTGCATTTGTTTTCTCTGCTTCTTCTAACTCGTCTTCTTCTACTGATTCTTCTTCTTCTGAATCAGATTTTGTTTCCCCTCAAATCAAGGAAATTATGGCGAGACGTGGTGCTGGTGATAAGAAGAAGCAAAAACTGAATCCCGATTCCAAAAAGAAAGTTTTATATATTGATCCCGAAGGAGAATCTCCAGTCAAGCGTAATCTGCAGGATGAAAAATCCCTAAATTGGGTAGCAGATACAGTGCTTGATACTTCCTCTATATTCTGCTCGCCAGAAGAGCTAGCGCAAGTAAGAGTTGCCATCCACATTACCCTAACCAAGCTTTTGACGATCAGTGGGAAATTGGTGTTGTGCCGAAAAACGAGCGTGTTTGCTCATCGCGCGCAGAAGGTTCTGCCAGGCATTTCTTTATGATGTATGCCTATTTTTTCTTGTCAATAGAAGTTCGCCTTCCTTTTTCATCTTTCGTCTGTAAGTTGCTGGCGCATCTGAACGTGGCGCCCTCACAGTTGACCCCAAATGGCTGGGATTTTATCAGGGTATACGAGATGGTCTGCAAGGCCTATAATCTCTTTCAATCTCCAGAGTCATTTTTATACATGTTTAGCGTGATGGGGCCTCATTCAAGCTGGGTGTCTTTTAGAAGTAAGGTGAAGTTTTGTGAATCATACTGCCGGAAGATTAACAAGTGGACCACAGAATACTTCAAAATTTATCCTGCTGAAGGTGCTACCCCTTTTTCTTGGGAGAAGATAATACTCACATCCTTCCTTTGTATTGGACCGAGCATCCTGCTGAGGGGGAAAATTTGGTTTATAATTTTGATGATTTGAGCGATCTGGAACAGCAGACTGTGACCGCGCTAAGTAATATTGCGCGTGAGGCTTCAGATACAGGCTCTTTGAGCACGTATACAATTTTGAACGAATATACTGATGATGATATTCGATCCTTTTTGGGTAATTTAGAACTTTATTCGTTTGTTGAGTTTATGTATAAAGATTTTTGTGTAGTTTATGTTATAGATTTTGTATATATCTAACACGAACTCCTTTTTCAATTTGTTGCAGATAGTTCAATGGCGGCTTCTTTAAGTAGGTTGGAGAAGATAGCGGCCATGCGCGGTGCTGCGGACGCCGGTCCTTCCATTCCTACCAAGCCTTCTATGTCTGCTACCATCACTGTTGCTGAATCAAGTGAGGATGCCAACGCGCGAATGAAGTCACTGATGAAATCTCCAGGTCCTCCAACTGCCCCCGTGAATGTTATCCCCCCTGAAAAGGAGGTAGAAGGTGCCACGAAGGGGAAAAAGAGGACTTTTGAGGAAATGAATGTAGGTTTCCCAGACCTCATTTATTTCGGAGATGGCTGGGAGTTCGATAAGGAGATGTTTGCCAAGGGCAGAGAAATAGGTTCGCGCATTGAAGCGCTACCAAGGGAAAAATGGTTGGGGACGTCTGCGAAGCTAAGTATAGCGAATCAATTTATCATGTCCGTGCCTGGTAAGTAACTATTTGTCGCTTTGTATCTTTTAAAATGTGATATCAATCTCTTTGTGGTAACATATTCTATGTAGCAGGGTCTGTGGATTTCTTGAAAGGACGCATTGATGAATTGAAGGGTGAGATCACGCAACAGCGCGCAGGCTTGAAGAAAAATTAAAGAAGGCTGAGGATGATATGGCGAAGATGAAACAGAATTTGGAGGAGAAGGACACAGATTTGAAGGAAATAAAAACCGCCAACCAAGAATTGAAGACAGAAAAAATTGAGTTATCCAAGCGTGTCTTGGAACTGGAGGGAAATGTTGATGGATGGGAAGAAGAAAAAAATCACTTGACCAATGAGGTGAAGAAATTTCAAGGTTTGTTTGAGAAAGAAGCGGAGGAAACCTACACTAATATCATGAAGAAAGTGCGTTTGTTCAACCCAACAGCCAAGTTGGACAACGCCCATTATTTTTACTACATCAAGGATGGCCTACTAATGACGCTGAATGACGAGGATGAAGAAGTTCTAGTGGAGTTAATCAGCGCTATGAATACAGAGACTATCGTGCCATCTATGCAAGAACCAACCCTTCAAAGGCCAGCTATTGAAGGTGAGGATCGCGTAGAAGTGAATGAGGGTCCTCAAGACATGTCCATTCAGACTATTTGATTTTCTGTGATGCTTTGTCTTATCTGGTCTTCGGTTTGTAAGGAATTAGTCCCAATTTGTATTAAACAATGTTAATTTCGTTTTAAAGATATATGTTTTATGTATGCACGATGACTTTCTACGCGATGACTCCAATATATCTTGTCTTTCTTGCAGAAACATGTGTTATGATTGGATACCATGCATGTATCATTTCATAGAATAGTTGTAGCTATATCTTCTTTAGATGAAGGGATAAAAATACTCCCCGCGTACCTTACCGTCATAAGACGTTTGGGTGTAATCGTATGAGATTTCTTCAAAAGTTGATAACCTTTGAGGAATATTACCTTCCTCATCCTTCTTCTCTTCCTTGAAGCTTTTCCTGAGGATATTGGGGTGTCTCCCCAGTACCGTGCTATGGAACTTTGTGTGTGTTTGGAAATCATTGTTTTTCTTTCCTGATTTTCAGTGCGCGATGCTTGTATCAGTCTGGAAAATGCAGTGGGCTTGTTCCTGTATCTGGAACAAGGATTTGTATCTCATATGGTACTTGAGAGCCATAATTGTATCCTGCATTATGATATAATTCATAATGTATATATTTTGCATACCTTTCTTTTGTGCATGCTCTGAAGTTTGATGTTGCTTTAGTTTGCACTTGATTTTACCGGAAATGTCGCGCTTTGGAGGAAGTTTTAACCAGTTAAGGCTTTATCTTCCTTTCATTTTTATCATCGCGCTGGAACTTTGGAGGGAGTTTTGTTAGCTTCCTTTTACTTGGAGGATCCTTTTAGAGGATCCTTTTGTTTGGAGGGTCCTTTTAGAGGATCCTTTTTCTTGGAGGATTCTTTTATAGGATCCTTTCACTTGGAGGGTCCTTTTATAGGATCCCTTTACTTGGACGGTCCTTTTAGAGGATCCTTTTTCTTGGAGGATCCTTTCACTTGGAGGGTCCTTTTATAGGATCCTTTTTCTTGGATGATCCTTTTATAGGATCCTTTCACTTGGAATCCATCGCGCTTTGTTGTATTGCGCCTTTATGCTCAGGAAAGTGTGATCGTGTTTGATCATATTCACTTATTTTTTATGTGCGATGAATATATTAATCATGTATGAATGTGCGCAATGTATATATTAATAATGTAAAAATCCGCAATCTTTATTTGATAATTTGGAAAGACAATTATTCCACAAACAGAAAAGACTTAACTATAAAATATCTTAAGCTTATCCGTGTTCCATGTGCGCGGGATGGTAAGTCCAGACAACGTCTCAATGACATATGCACCTTTTTCAGTTTTGCTCTGGATGCGATATGGACCTTCCCAATTTGCGGCTAGTTTACCTTGTCGCGCGTTCTTATTTCCTATGTCTGCTCTTCATAGGACTAAGTCTCCTACGTCGAAGCTTCGCTTAATAACTTTTAAGTTATAGCGCGCTGCAATTCTTTGCTTTAATGCCGCCTCCTTGACATGAGCAATTTTGTGCATTTCATTAATTGCATCTAAGTTATGCAGTAATGCCTGCGAATTTCTTTCTTCATTTATGGACATTATTCTCCATGACGGTTCTCCAATTTCAACCGAAATCATGGCTTCACTACCATAAACCATGCAGAACGGGGTTTCCCCAGTAGTTGAATGTGGGGTAGTTCTGTAACCCCACAACACATAGTCCAATTGTTCAGCTAATCTCCTTTAGTTGCTTCTAATCTTCTTTCCAATCCTCGTTTCAGGACTCTGTTTGCATCTTCTGCCAAGCTGTTCGTTTGTGGATGTTCAACAAAAGTGTATGTGTTTGATGTGCAAATCTTGCAGTATTTGATTGAATTTTTTATCCACAAAATGCGTTCCATTATCAGTTATAATGGTATTAAGGACGCCAAATCTACATATGATTTTTCGATAAAAGAATCGGCGAATTTTATTGGCCGTTATTGTGGCTAAAGCTTCTGCCTCGATCCATTTGGAGAAATAGTCTATCGCCACTAGTAACCATTTCACTCCCCCGACTGCAATCGGGAATGGTCCTAATATATCCATACCCCATTGGTAGAATGGCCAAGGGGATATCATTGAAGACAACTCCTCAGGGGGACCATGGTGCGAATCTGCGTGCTCTTGACAATTGACACAATGCCACACGTGTTGCTTAGAATCTTCTTCCATACTGGGCCAAAAATATCCTGCTCGAAGCAGCTTTCGGGATAAGGATTTGCCTCCCATGTGGTGTCCGCCAATCCCTTCATGAACTTCAGAGATCACATATCGAGCTTGTTGGGGATCTAGGCATTTAAGCAAAGGGGAAGAAAATCCTTTTTTATACATATGGTTATTGATGACAGTATAGAATGAAGCCTTGCGCCCTAGTTTCTTTGCCGGACGGGGTTCTGGTGGCACCACTCCTTTAGTCAAGTAGTTTCAAATTGGTGTCATCCAAGTTTCTTCATCATCTGGTGGCATCATATCATCCTCAATCATGGATCGCACACTCTGAGATGGACGGGTTTTTCGTTTAGTTACGGTCATTATGATGCTAGGATTGGGGACGCTTTGCTGGATGACTGATCTATTATTTTCTGGTCCCTTTGTGCTGGCTAATTTAGATAAAATATCTGCTCGCGAATTTTGTTCTCTAGGGATGTGCTCCATTTTGAAGCTTTCAAAATCTGCTAATAGTAACCTCACCTTTTCGAGATATTTTACCATTAAGGCCTTTTTTGCTTGGTAATTCCCTTGTTCCTGCGCAACTACTAGTTGCGAATCACTTTTGAGGATTATTCTTGTTGCCCCCAAGTCTTTTGCCATTGCGAGTCCAACGCGGACTGCTTCATATTCAGCTTGGTCGTTTGAAGCTTTGAACCCAAAGTGGATAGAATGTTCCACTGTTATGCTTTGATGGCTTTCCACAATGGCTCCTGCGCCACTTCCTTTAACATTTGAGGATCCATCGACGAAAATAGTCCAATCCTCATTTGCCCTGGCCTGTTGTAAGTGAGTCATTTCAACGAGGAAATCGGCTAGCACTTGAGCTTTGATTGTCTAACGCGGTTCATAAACGATATCGTATTCAGATAATTTTATTGACCAAGAAATCATTCGACCGGCCAGATCAGGCTGCCTTAGAACTTGTCGAAGGGGCTGATTTGTTCGAACTTTGATAGTGTGCCCCTGGAAGTAATGGCGCAAACGTCGTGATGTTAGAATAAGCGTGAAAGCCACTTTTTCTATCTGTTGATAGCGCAACTCTGGTCCTTGGAGGGCTTTGCTGACAAAGTAGATTGGTTGTTGTTCCAAGGAATCCTCGCGCAATAAGACGACGCTAATGGCCTCATTGCTGACTGAGAGGTATAAAACAAAAGGTTCATCTGGTTAAGGTTTCACTAAGACAGGAGGTTTAGCGAGATGTTCCTTGATGGCCGCAAACCCTGCTTCGCACTCAGGAGTCCAATTAAAATCTGTTTGCTTTCGCAACAGTTTAAACATTGGTAACGATTTTTGTGCTGAAACGGGAAGGAATCGAGTTAAGGCAGTTATTGTTTCGGTCAATTGCTGTAACTCCTTTATGTTATATCGAGGACGACCTTACATTTATCAGGATTGGCCTTTATACCGCGATGTGTTAACATGAATCCTAGGAATTTATCAGCAGGAACTCCAAACGCGCATTTGGCTGGATTAAGCCGTAATCTAAATTCACGAATTTGTTGGAATACCTACTGTAAATCTTGAGGGTGCTGTGAAGTAGTCATTATTTTGACAATCATATCATCAATGTATACTTCGAGCATTTGGCCAATCTGTTGGCTGAAGATTTTATTCATCATACGTTGATACGTGGCTCCAACGTTCTTAAGGCCAAATGGCATCATATTATAACAATAAGTGGCCTTTTCTGTAATAAAGGTTGTGGCTTCCTCGTCTGGTTTAAATATGGGAATCTGGTTGTACCCTGAATAAGCATCCATAAAGGATAGAATCTGATATCCCGCGGAGTTATCAACCAATTTGTCAATGGTGGGGAGATGATAAAAATCCTTTGGGCAATATATATTAAGGTCTGTGTAATCCGTACACATGCGCCACTTCCCATTGGCTTTTCTGACCAAGACAACGTTAGAAAGCCAGGTAGAGTAAGTGATTTCTCTAATCACTCATGCATCAAGCAATTTTGTTACTTCAGTTTCGACCACCTGTTGTTTCTCCGGGGATATTTTGCGCTTCTTCTGCGCGATGGGTTTAGCCTTTGGATCCAAGGTCAAATGGTGGCATATTACGTTCGGGTCTATTCCTGGCATGTCGGCTGCTGTCCATGCAAAGAGGTCTTTATTCTTGAGCAGCACCGCCACCAATGCATTTTTTTCTACTTCTGTAGATGTCGTCCAATCTTAGTAATGTTTTCGGGTAGCGGTCCAATTTGGAGACTTTCTAATTCGCCATCAGGTTGAGGGCGTGTATCACGCAAATCTTCGCGCATGTCAAGATCAGTCATATTGACCGATGCTTTTCCTTTTTCGTCGCGCTTGGCTGGAGTTTTTGCTCGCAGGCTGGTATTGTAACAGCTACGCGCTGCTTTTTGATCACCCCTAATGGCAACTACCGCACCAGACGAATCCTAGAATTTGATTAGAAGATGGGGCATAGAAATGATTGCCTTTAATGCGGAAATGGTTGGTCTTCCTAAGATAAAGTTATATGCTGATGGATATTCAATGACATAGAACCGTACTTTAATAGTACGAGCCAGAGACATGATCCCAAAGGTTACCCACATTTCAATGGTACCTTTGGGTTGTATGCACTCTCCAGCAAAACCAATTAAATCTAAACATCCAGGGATTAGATGTTCTTCTGGGATGTGCATCGCGCGGAAAGCATCCCAGAAAATAATATCAGCAGAACTGCCATTATCAATCATAATACGTTTTACTTGGAGATTAGCCATACAAGATGAGATTACTAACAGGTCATCGTGGTCTGGAATGATGTCGCCATAATCATCATCGTCAAAACTTATGGCCTGCCTCTGGACACGAGAGATGGAGGGGCGAGCATGATCGCGCACTGTCATTACAGATTTTAAATGTTTTTTGCGTTGGGAACTGGTCGCGCCTCCTCCTGCTGTTCCACTGGCGATGGTGGCCAACACGCCTGCCTCATTATTGGGTAACTGATGCGGTTGCTGTTGCACGGTGCGCTGTCTATTTCGCGGTGGAGTTCCTTGGCGTCTGTCAGTAGCATCGTCCCACGCGTTCCTACGATCATTTTTCGGGCAGAATTGTAATCCCTCATGGGGTATGCCCTTTGTTGATTAGGATTTTGATCGCGATCTGGACTTCTATCGCGTCTTCTTTGCGCCTTGTATTCTCTGCAGCTGGAGATAAATTCCTGGAGTTTACCAGCTCTTATAAGTGTTTCGATGGTATTTTTCAAATTGAAACATTCATCAGTTGTATGCCCTGTATCATTATGGAATTCACAAAATTTGGTATCATCGCGCTGTACTCCTTTTTTCATTGGGGAAGGTTTGTTAACGCGTACATAACCTGTTTGAAATACCTCTTTAAAAATTCGTCTCTGGGATGTGTTTAAAGGAGTATAATTGTCATATCTTTCCCATTTTCTTTTTTCACAGAACTTTCGTTGAACATTCTTTTGGGCATCTCTTTCAAAGTTGTTCATGTCTGCTTTGGTATTGGAATTTTCACGTGACCGCTTGTAATCTTCTAGATTAATAAATTTTTCTGATCGCGCACGCAATTCTTCAATGGTACGTGGTCGCTGTTTGGCTAACGACATAGAAAAAGAGCCTTCTAGTAGTCCTTCAGTAATGAGATGTAAAGAGACTTGTGGATCCAAGTCTTTAACTAAGAGTGCTTCATCAAAGAATCTGTTGAGGTAATCGCACAATGTTTCGTTTGGTCCTTGTAGCACTATTTTCAACGCATGCGTGGATTTGTATTGCGCTTTGCTTGTTGCAAACCGTATAAGAAATTGGCTGGTTAAATCCTCCCAACTATGTACTGAATTAGGTGATAGCGTGGAATTCCACCTCAGTGTTGTCTCTTTTAAGGTTGTTGGGAACAACTGACATGCTATTAGTTCAGCTACATCTTGTGCCATCATGTTGGTTTGGAATTGTTCCAGATGTTCCTGCGGATCTCCCTTCCCGTTGTACTTTCAGTTGTAATTTTGACATCTTTAAGGATTGGGATGTTCATTATACATAGAGTAAACGGGTGGAGAATTCGAGAAACTGTCCTAGAATTCCCATGAGAATTCTCGTTAGTATCCTTCATCTCTTCGCCTTTTTTTTGTTTTTGTGACTTGAAGGTCCAGGGTCGCCCGTAGAATGTTCCTGCACCGGCTCACTGTCACCAGAATTTTCAAGATTTATTTAATTCTCAGGCTCTTTTTCTTTTCCTTGATTTATTTCTTTAGCCTTTTGTACTTTTTTCAATCGAGCTAGATCTCGATTTTATTGGGAAATTCTTTTATTCTGCTGTGTGATAAGGTCCAGCAAGTGCTGGTTCGTCGGTGGGTTATCTGAATGAATGGAAAGTGGTGCCACCGACGAAGTTGATTTTTCACGAGAAGCTGGAATCTCCTTCCGCTTTCCTTTGGAGCCATTTTGGGACTTGCTTCTGGTATCAACCATGTTATTAAATTAAGAGAAGAGTGGGTTCTAAATGAAAGATTCCCTCAGACGGCGCCAATTATCAGACCAAATACAATATGGGCTGGCCAATATGTATTGGGCCAAATCACACACGGTTGAAACGGAGATGATGTTCTTTATCTTGGGCCTGGAGTTGTTGTATAGGAACAATATGCCTTTGTCCTTTGTTAGCACGATGAGTCCAGATGGGGGGTACCTGCGAAGACACTCTGATGCTTCAGTCAGTTTCAGAGGCAGGTGTATGTATATGAATAATGAAATAGATAGATGTACCTGGGTGCAATGTTATTAGAACCGGACCGGTCATTGATCCGGTCGAGGTACCGGGTCACTGGGTCAATGGTTCAACCAGTGGGCCACTGGTTGAACCGCATGAACCAGGTATATATATAAATTTATATTTTATACTTAATTATATAATAAATATTTTAAATGGTGCAATTCAAACAATAACCTGATGTAGTCTAGTGGTAATTACTATATTGTCTATCCTCAATGTATGGAGTTCGATTCCTATTTGATGCAATTTTTGAAATAATTCTATTAACTTAACAGTTATATAATAAGTATATTAAATGGTGCATTATATTTAACAGGTAATGATAGCGTAGTGGTTCAAAGGTGCGCTCCTTACATCAAAGGGTTGGGTTCGATTCTCACTTGGTGCAAAAATTGGAATATTTTGTAACTTATTTTAAAAAACCGGTTTAAAGATAAAACCGGTACCAGTTTACACCGGTTCAACCGCGGTTTATGACCGGATCACCGGGTTGATACCGGGTCGAATGCTTAAACGGTCCAATACTGAAACCGGACCGGTTGATGGGTCGGTTTCCGGGCCAACCGGTCCGACCGGCCGGGCCGGGCCGGTTTTAATAACACTGCCTGGGTGTGTACCCTCTTCTTATATAGCAGTTATGATGCCGCCTTCATAAGGCGGTATGGCTTCTGATTGGCCATGTTTGGGCTGCAGGTCAAACTAGGACCTAAGTAGCCTTATCTCCTTAGTATCAGGTTATCTTGATGAAGTCGCGACGAGCTGGTGTTGTCCTATGTTTATTAGTTCAAAGGCGCGGTGAGCTTGCCGTGGTTCTTAAGTTAGCTTCCTTATTTATGGATCATATATCAAAGGGCGGTTTCATGCGCGATAGGAGCATCGTGTCTTGCCATGCGCAATAGGGACATCACGTCTGGTAGGGGTGTTCGCGGTCTGGATTGGATCGGTTTTGGAAGCAAAAATCATCCGATCGAATCCCTTCGGTTTGATCATGCAATCATCCATTCGGTTCGGATTTTTTTCAAATCCGGTCCGATCTAATCCAATTTTTTTCGGTTTGGATTGAATCGGTTTTCGGTTTTTTAAAAATCCTAAAATTTGTTTCATGATTATTGTGCAAATAACATCTTTTGTATATATTGGCTTTGTAAAAAAAAAATTAAATGCAAAAGTATCATCAAACGATAATATAGTTTTTTTTTCTTCGGAAAATGAGATATGAAGCTCTACATAGATAAAATTTTGTTGATGAGATGTGACTAGGTTTTTTCTTTGGTTTAGTTGATGGGTTAATGGTCTTGTGTTTAGAAATTTTTGGGCTATGATTGGGGAAAGACCCAAGTAAGTATAGGAAAATTAATAGATTGGATCGGTTTGGATTGGATCGGTTTTCATCTACCAATCTGAATATCGATCCAATCCAATTAAAATTGACTGTTTTTTTCGGTTTTCGGTTATCGATTTTTCGGTTCGGTCACCGCGGTTTGAATCGGTTTGGATCGGTTGATGAACACCCCTAGCGTCTGGCCTTATGCATGAGGTTGACCAACGCGCTTTGCTCTGGACCCTTCATTAGATTGGGCTTCCTTGTATGTTATTGGGCCTTTAATGGGCCTACTATATTTTATCCAGATCAGAATTGATGTTAAAATTTCACGATCAAGTGAAATTTTTGTGTCTTATTTCTTTTTTTATTAATGATGATTGAATCTCACTTATTTAATGTATGTGAAGAGACATATACACACACAAGTTTCACATGATTAGATCATGTAAATTTTGTTAGGACTGTTCCCTCAAATAGTTCACGCGTAAACAGTTTTCCTGATCGTCAATATCGCCTAGAACATGAACTTTTTGTCTGGCACTATAGTTTACCGCTTGACACACTAAGCTTACTGCCCGGCACACTCAATTAGACAGTCTGGAGTCTTTAAGTTTACTGCTCAGCAATTCAGTCTTAATGACCGACCACACTAGAAAATGGTCAGCAATTCGAGTCTATCGGTCGACTAACACAAACAATTAGTAATAGCTAGTCGGTCAAGAAATACAAAAACAATGAAATGCAAAAGAGCAGAGATGGAGAGAAAAATATAGCAAATTTTAACGTGGAAAACCTTTCTTAAAGAAAAGGAGTAAAAAATCACGGGACACTAGTCCAGAAAATCTTCCATTATGAAATAGTAGAATTACAAAGAGATCAAACTTCCCTAGTCACACTAGAGGTACACTCAAACTTCACAAACAATGGTGGTTACAAAGTTTTTCTCTAAAGAGGTCTCTCACTCAAACTTCTCTTCAGAGGTTTCACACAGACACATGGTGTCTAAGCTTCTGTCACAAAAGGTTTTGTCTGCTTATAAAGGTGAGGAGAAACCCTACACCTTCTTCTAGAGTCTTCATCAATAATGAGGTGGACAACATTTATTGAGGTGGTTGTGTTCAGACATTGAGTCATGCACTCATAAATGAAGTATATGCTTGGCCGCCAAGCATTAAAGGAAGAACACACCCCGACAAATCTCCTTCTTCCAACTTTGATGCATTGGGTTCAGCAGTACAACAACTTGGCAATAGTCTTCAAATTTCTTTGCACTTGACCGATTTCGTCATTATGTCCGTCCAGTTTCGGTCGGTATGCACCTTGGCTTGTTCAAGTCGTTTGTCTTCTATTACATCCCTAATCCAATGATATCGCACATCAATATGTTTAGTGCGGGAGTGATAGACTGAATTCTTTGCTAAGTGAATTGCACTCTATTTATTAGACTTCAGTTCATATTTGTCTTGTTCATGGCCGAGTTCGAGGAGAAACTTCTTCATCCATATTATCTCCTTACAAGCTTCAATCACCACTATGTACTAAGCCTCGGTTATTGAAAAAGCAACACATTTTTGCAATTTTGATTGCCAAGAGACAACACCTCC
Source organism: Gastrolobium bilobum (assembly GCF_033153095.1). NCBI lineage: Eukaryota > Viridiplantae > Streptophyta > Magnoliopsida > Fabales > Fabaceae > Gastrolobium > Gastrolobium bilobum. The sequence continues at coordinate 11,440 of NW_026895557.1, read as the reverse complement.
TTCACAAGTCATGAAGCAACATATGGTATGGGATCGAGTCTATTACACACCATTGCATATGTCAGGTCGAGTCTATTACACACCATTGCATACTGATAAGTCCATGAAATAATACTTACAATGTATGGTTTTTAATATGAAAATGTAAAAAAAGAATACACTTTGTGTTAATAGATACCCCAAATTGAATTAAGGTGGATGATTCTGATTTAAATGCTAATGGGTTTTTTTTCTTATTTGCATTCTTCAGGCCCAATTGTGATACAGCCCAAGGAAAGAAAGGAAAGAGAAAGGAAATAATAGAAAAATGAGAAAGCAAATCAGTGGCCCAAAAGAAAAGAAAAGAAGAAGAGAGAAAGAAGTCAGAATCGTGCGTCTTCTGAAAGAGAAAGAAAAAAACCCTAGCATAGACCGTCTAAGTGAGCCTACTCCATCTCAAGCTCTCCATCACGGTTCCCTCTCTGAATCGAGCAAGTAAACCAAAAACATCCTCTGATTTTCAACCTAGATATAGAACCATCACTTTCCACCACGGTTCAGTTTTTGAATCGGACCAACTTACACAAACCCTAACACCTTGTCTCTCGAACCGAACCCTAACCCGCATACAACCCATTTCCATCGTTTGCACCCTTTCTACCTGATTGACGCACCAAACCACACAATATCGCAAACAAACCAAAACCTAGCCACTATTTTGGATTCAGAAAAAGCCAAACAAAGATCCGTTACTTAGTGGATGCTGGAGCGATTGTGAGCACACGTCAGTGTACGGTTTGAAGGAACGACAATTCCATCCGATTTGTAAGAGCAGAGGAGTGGAGCACTGTGGGGACCACTCATTTGCAGCAGCGCGTCATATTGCTGAGCTGGAGAAAAAGAGGATAGTGTGCAAAGAGCCCTATAAAAGGGATACAGTCAGTGAGTCATCGGGGAGCTCTCTTCTGTTTTCTGATTTATGGTTTTTCTTAGTTTTTGTTTTCTGAACAATTTTGAGTTTCTTTTAATTTCTGTTTTGTAATGAGATTCTGGTTCATTTTGATGAACTTGATGCATGTCTTTACAGCACTGAGATTGCTGGTTGTTAGGCCAGTGCTGTAATTGTAGTTTTTAGAATTTTTATTTTGTGAATTCTGTAGTTCTGTTACTGTTTGTAAGCCTCACCCCTATGGATAGTGGCTAACTTTTTAGAGGTTGGGTTTAGGTGATACCCAAACCTCAGTGCTTGTCAAATATTTGATTTCCTGGTTTTAATGTTTATATCTCAGTTGTTTAATGTTGTTTCTAATGTTTAAAATTATCTGCATTTTGGCCAAATGTCAGATGTTTGGTTAGGATTTAGTTGTTGAGAAACAATTAATTCTGGATTCTGCATTAGACACATGAACTTAGATGAGAAATCATCTAAGGGATCTCAATTCAGAAATGAATGAGTCCTCATGTAATAGTGGACCTGAATCTCAAGAGTCCTAATCCCACTTGGCATAGAGATATGGAAGTGGGCAACTTTGGGATAAAATAATTTTTAAGAGATTAAAAATTAACAATACAGTCCTGTTAACAGAGAATCTTAGGATGAGCCTTTTGTTAATCAAATTATTTCTCAAGCATTGTGGGGAAGGAGAGCCAAAAACTCAACCCACCTTTTTAAACATCTTTATCAATTCAGATTTTCCAATTTCCTTTGTTATTTCATATTTCAATCTCTATTCCGTTTTCAAAATTTTTGTCACATCTTTCATTTAAGTTGCTCCATTCTTCATTCTTATTTTATAACTTAAGAAAGTAATTCAGAAAATTTTAAAAGAAAAGTGAACAGTAGTGTTTTAGGTCCATTCTAAATTATTTTTAATTTACAATTTTATATCTTTTATTTTCAAATAGTAACTCAATTTTAAGCAATTACAAATTTTAGTCATTTCAAAACGCCAACGATCCTTGTGGGAACGATAACTGGGACTTATAACAGCCCTATAGTACTTGTTGTCGCGTATACTTGCGCGCATTACTTGCACAACTGTTAGCAAGGCATCACATACATCAAGCTTTCAATCGCAGACTGGTATGGGATCTTCAACATCTTGTTTTTCTCATCATCAGACTTCAGACATTGCTTATGACTTAACGTTATGTATCTGGCCAAGGGGTTGCTCACTATTTTGGATTTGTCCATGCTAAATCTCTTCAAAATCTTCTCAATATATTTTTCTTAAGATAGCCACAGGAGCTTTCTTTGACGGTCTATAATAATCTTAATTCCTAGAATTTGCTTTGCAGGGCCGAGATCCTTCATTGAGAAGGAAGTTCTCAACACCTTCTTCAGGGCGGAAATCTTTGTCTTATTGCCCTACAACTAGCATATCATCAACACACAAAAGAAAAATTAGAAAGTATCCTGTCGCATACCTCTTAAGAAATATGCAGTGGTCAGCCTCCGTCTTATGAACTTGTGCTCGATCATGAAGGATTCAAACTTCTTATACCACTATCGAGGTTCTTGCTTCAAGTTGTACAAACTCTTATTCAATCGACAAACCGAATCTTCTTTTTTTAGATCTTGAACCCTGCAAGTTGCTCAATATAAATCTCCTCTTCCAGGTTACCGTGAAGGAATGCAGTCTTTAATTCCATATGCTCAATTTCTAAGTTCATTGATGCTGCCATAACAAGTATCGATCAGATTGAAGTCATATTCAGAATAGGTGAAAATATTTCATCAAAGTCTACTCTTTTCTTCTGATTGCATACTACAATCTTGGCTTTGTATCTCGGCTTCTGACCGGTCGCCTCATTTTTGATTTTATATATTCATTTGTTCTTTAGAACTTGTCTTCCTTTAAGTCGATCGGTCAACTCATAAGTTTGATTTTTATGCAAAGACTTCATTTCATCTTGCATTTCCTTTTCTCATTCATTTTGATCGGAGCTCTTAATGGCTTCTTCATAGCTCCGAGGTTCTCTTTCTTCAACAACCATAGTATATTCATCGGGTCTTCTTCTCACTTTATTAGAGTGTCTTGTTTTCGGTAGGTCAGGTTGAGGGTCTTGCACATTATTTTCCTCTAGGCGATCGACATCAGTTTCATGGAAATTGACATCACCATGTATTTGATTTTCTTCATTACTTCCGACTGGTGGCACTTGTCCATTCTCTTTAGCATTTTCTTCCCTTGTTTTTTGCCCAAACAAAAAGAACAGATTCTTCACTCCAGTCGGTAACACGAACTTTGGGCTTTGAGATTTCTCTGATGGTCTCATCTTTATGCAAAATCACATCTCGACTTCTCACAATTTTTCTATTGATAGGATCCAAAAGTCTGTTTCCGAACTCACATCTCAGCGAACTGTGTTATATACATACTTTTGTCTTGACATCAAGCTTCGCCCTCTCATCTTTGGAAATATGTACAAATGCCCGGTAACCAAACACTTTCAAATGATCATAGGTTGCTTTTAGACCGGTCCTCACTTCTTCTAGAATTTCTCCTTCAAGTGGTTTGGATGGTGACAAATTTATCAAATCTACAACCGTTCTAGCAACTTCACCCCATAATGATTTAGGTAGCTGGACATGTGATAACATGCATCGGACCTTTTCATCAATTGTTTGATTAATCTCTCAGCAACACCTTTAAATTTAGGAGTCTTGGGGGGCGTCTTCTCAAGACTTATATCAGTCGCTCGACTATAGACATCAAATGAACCATAATATTCTCCCTCGTTATCCAATCAGACATCTTTTAGCTTCTTGCTGGTCTCCTGTTCTACTATAGCATGAAATTTCTTGATGGCTTGGAGAACCTGGTCTTTATATTTCAACAAATATACCCACACTTTGCAAGAATGGTCATCAATAAAAGAAATAAAGTATTAAGTCCCATCAAGCAATCTCCCCCCTATGGAGCAGACGTCAGTGTGGACAAGGTATATAATATACATGTGTTGTCTGGGCTGGTCCATTTGGGCAAAGGATACTTACTCCATGATGCTTTCCAACATTGCAATGCGAACACTTTCCAACATTTGTCCATTTTGCCGGAACAACATTCCTTGTCGGTCTGTCAACAGTCCTTGCAGCTTGATCAACAGACTTTCTTGTTTAGAATTTGAAGTTTTTTTCACTAATGTGGCCAAGTCTTTTGACCCACAATTCCATGCTGGATCCATCTCGGACAGCGTTGGCTTCTCCACCATTTATCTTCCCTTGCATCACGTACAATGATCCCAAATAATATCCTCATAGTGTGGAATTGCGTTTTGAAATGGTGTAACATCTGCATATACACATATAATAGGGTAGGTGCAAAAATATGATAACTAAATTTTTTTATAAATTAATAATATAACTCACTAACTAACTTAATGATGGTGGAACAATTGCGGTATTAGACATAGGGATACCAGTCTCGCATTCCATGGGATTATCATGATGTTCATCACCTGCATTGTTGTCATTCTGATCATGGTCATTTACCAACAAAGTGTCTTCATCTTCCTCTTGCTTTTCATTGTCTGGTTCAACATCTACCATATAGTCTCTTTTTTCGCCATGTGCAACGGTTGATTATGTGGGCTAGGGTACATACGATGATATATAATGTGACTGACTATTAAGATCCAACCCACAAATCGATATTGATAGATCCTCTGATGTCTCAATATCCATATATAACACAAGAAATTGAGACGTAGTGTTTTCGACGAATGTTGTTACGAAAACATCCACGACCTCATCATCAAATATCTCAAAACTTGCATATTACGGTTTCCACGCGGGACTCTACCCGTAACTAAAGATATTACCTGATTTTGTTGCAAATTCAACTTCTGATTAATATTCTCATATAGATTGCCAACGAACATGCCTTAGACAATATACATTGCTATTTTTTCCCTTTGAAGCTTAAATCGCCTGCACCCCTATACTTTTACTACCATTGTAATATACAAATGAACGAAACTGCTCCACTACAGTAGTGTTTAAGTGTAAGAAAATGATAAGTGAAAGCACAAAGTAAAAAACCCACCTGTATAAGGTGTGTATAAGTTGAAAATTATGAGTGAAAGATATTATAATGATACGCTACGGGCAGCAGCTAGGATGAGATTTCTTACTACACACTGAACAATCCATTCAACTGACCCTCGGGTATATATGCACAAAATTTGGCATTGCTTAGGTAAGTTGAGTGATCAGGAATAATTTGCTTTATCATGGATAATTTATATTCATTCACAGGAGTATAGTATGGCAAGCTTAACTTGCTTTATCACTCTTGTCGTTTTCTTGTGTCGGAAGGGTCCCATTAATCCCCTGACGACATTTTTCAGAGTACGAATCGCGTCAAAATTTTGATGCGTCTAGTCACATATATTTTTTAACGTGGTAGGTTGTGAGAAATTGCTGATGAGGTAGGTCCCGTCAAATATATTATGGGATCCTCCTGCAACTTGTCACGTGGCGTGAACCGGATGAAAGGTGCTGACATGAACGGGAATCACGTCATGATTTTGACGGGACTGAACGCGTCACGTAGTTGACGCATCTAACTGCTCTACTTTAGCAAAACTTTTCAAATGTGCTTTGAACAGGACCATTGTTGTCAAAAACTAGTGTAAAAATGTAAACACTTACGTCTTTACGTTTTTACTGGAGTGATGCGTGTTAAAACGCAAGTAAAAATGGTCCTTCGTAAAAACTGATAAAAACGCCGTGTAAAAGCGTAAAAACGGTAAAAACTTACGTTTTTACCGTTTTGACCGTTTTTGCTTAAAACAAAAAAAAATTAAAAAAAAAAGATTAACAAAAAAAAGAAATTAAAAAAAAAAACCCAATTTTTGTTTTCCTCAAATCATATGTATAGTATCTTGATATCTTTTTGTTTGGATATATGTCTTTTGTAATTATTGTTGAACAAGTGGCCTCAAACTCAAGAGGGGGGAGGGGGGGTGAATTGAGTTTTAAAAATATTTTCGTAAAGTGCCTCACTTCCTTTCTTGAAATCGATTTTCTTAGAATAATATAATTTGACACAAGCAAAGTTTAGAGAATAGAAATTAACACAAGCAAATGGTATGTAAAGAGAAAAGATAAAAGGTTCAAGTGATCAAATAATGCTAATATAAAGAGATGAAGAGTTAGAGAGATTGCAAACACTATATATCCTGGTTCGGTCACCACCACCGTGACCTACGTCCAGATTGAAATCGCTCATTCAACTTTCCACTAAATTATCAAGCTTCAAGGGTGCTTGACAAACCACTACAACTTTCAAGAATATCGATTCTTGAAACCTTTACACTTCCACTCACTTACTTAGGTTATGAGCAACCTCTTTCACTAGGGTCTCACTACCCTTAACACAAATGAACAGATTGAGAGTATTTAGAAAGGGATATGTACTCTTGAAGTACAGATTATACAAGTTGAAGCTTATAGGTATTGATCAATGACACAAGATTAGAGCTCAAAGGCGATTTATGATCAAGATGATAGAAAGTAAGCAAATGATATGAAATAGAGCAAGAATAATGATTAGAAAAAGTGTCCCATCAATGTGAATAGTGATCACTATTTATAGAGGCCCCCCATGACCCTTTGAACACACATTTTCGCAAAACTAGTCGTTTATAGCCGTTATACTGCTTACTGTCCAGTAAGTATTCGAATACTATTCGTGAGGTATTCGAATACTTCAACTGGTATTCGAATACTTTTCTCACAGTATTCGAATACTTTGTTCTCAGCATGAGTATTCGAATACAGACAATGGAGTATTCGAATACTTTCTTTAATTATGCAGTTTTATGAGTTGTAAAGTATTCCTTTTGGTCTCTAATCACTTTCAATGTATTTCCTTGACTTGTACAAGATGTTTTGAAGTTATTAAACATGTCAAGGATATTTTTCATAACAATTAAGGCTTTCAAGTGATAGATGACATGGATATTGCATGCATAGAGTTAATTACCCTTTGAGCTCTTTTATGCATCATTAATCAATTACCTTTACATTTAGATCTAAGCTCTCAAGAGCATGAATCAATGATGATCTTGTGTGTTGACTGATTTGCTCTTGTTGACTTGTATGAATTGCTTCCTTGGTTGTTGCGAGTTGTATTATCCTTAACATCGATTCTATGCTTGTCTGTTATCATCAAAACTCTTGTATGATTGAATTCTTCATATTAAGCGCATTGGTTTCACAATCTCCCCCTTTTTGATGATGACAAACTTAAATTGAGAAGAGGAGTTAGTGAAATATGTATTTTGATAAAATGATACTAGGACTCCCCCTTAATATGTGGATGGTTGTAAAAAGCAGAGTTCTAGATCTATGTTTACCTTTGGTAGTTGTGCTCCTCTGTTTACCTTAGTTTATATATAACTTTCTCAATTTTGCAATATCTTCTCCCCCTTTGGCAACATAAAAAACAACAGAATAATGGAATGCATAATAAGCAGGAAATGCAAATTAGCATACGATTGATATAATATCAGAGTTATCAAAAAGATAAATATCTAGCCATATAAAGCAAATAAGAACCAAAAAGTGATTAACAGTGAGCATCAGAGGTAAGTAACATGAAAAAGAACAGTCAGCAGCAGAATGACTGTGTCAGATCTCTGGTGAACCGGGAGGAGAGATGCCTGCAGTGCCGTCATCCTCATTAAGCATGCCAAGATGACGCTCGATGCGGGTAAGATGGTTGCCTATGATTTCATCCATATCCTCCAGATGGTCCAGCACATCGTCGAGAGTGGCAGGTCGGCGACGTCGACGTCGGCGTCGAGGGACTAGAGGGAGAAAGGCATCAGCATTAGCGGCTACATTGGTAGGAGCAGCATCAGGAGCATCATCATGAATAGGGGCATCCTCATCCATAGGATCAGCAGCAGGAGCAACAAAGGAGTAGACCCACTCGCCTGCTACCTTGCGAAGGCCACATTTTTCAGCTGGGTGCTGATAATTTTATGATTATTCTTCAATGGGGTCTTTGCCTCCCCAATCATGGGAACCTGACTGTGCTCCATGATGGCCTGAATCAGCATAGGAAAGGGAAGAGGAGAATTCTCATGATGATGAGCGGCGAGCATGATGCGGCATATGGTGTCTGGCCAGTAGATTGCTGTCTTGTTAAGGATGGCCCACATAAAGAATAAGTCAGTGGTGAGGACCACAGAATGATTGCCTCCTCTAGGTGAGATGACATGAGTGATGATATAGTGAAGGATCCTGTGAGGCACTGTCAGACATACAGCAGAGAATTTGGTCATGCCAAATTTATATGTGCCTTCTCTAACAACGGTTTGAATGAATGCTTCTCTTTCATATTCTTCATAGCTATGGTAATCAGAGCCATCAAACTCTAGATCGCCAGTCCGAATATAGCCAATGAGGGTGGTCCAATCCTGTGGATAGATCTTGATAGTGACATCCTTGATCTTGGATTGCAGCACACGGTTGTTGTAGGTTAAATTTTGATAGAATGCTCGAACCATAAGTGCTACATATGGGCGACTGAGCTCAACAAAGTCCAGCAGATGGACTCCCTCCAGGATGGCAGTGACCTCAAATCCTTCCTCCACAAAGAAAGCCGAGTCAAGATATTTTGGCTCAATGATCGGTCGGCGAAGATAGCTAGTTGCAAACTTCTTCTGCTGAGAGGGGTTATCAGGAAAGTAGCGGGTAAAGTTGGCGGCCTCGGCAGTTGGAAGGCCAGGGACAGACTTTGAGCGAGTCTGATGCTGAGTGGATGAGCTAGCCACGAGGAGACCTGAGAGGAAAAAGATGAAGGCATTAAGAAATGATATTTGGATTAAAAATGCACAACAACAGCAAAAAGAAATGGCAGAAAAGCATTCAGCAGAAGGAAGTATTCGAATACTTTTGGTAGTATTCGGATACTTTTGCAGTGGTATTCGACTACTGCATGACTGGTATTCGAATACTCTCTTTGAAAGAGAAGTATTCGAATACTTGTCGAATAGTATTCGAATACTTTTTCTTGAAGGAGAAGTATTCGAATACTTATTCATTAGTATTCGAATACTGATTCATCAGAAGCCCAGAATCAGTGCATACAAATCCAGAAATTGCAATACATAAACCTTAAACTAAAACAACATAGTTCAGAGAAGAATCAACACAAATGAAGATATATGGGAAACGAGAGTGTAGTTCAAACATCAGACAAGCATGTAGAATTTGTCAGAGAAAGCATCATGAAGAAACCATGTGTGGCAGGCAAGAGGGAACAAAGTTCAAGGAGACATACCTGTTAGAGTTTCGAACGGGAATGAGGAAAGAAAGAAAGAAAATCAGAATCCAAGAGCTTAAGTGCTAGACTCGCTTGGATGCAGAGAGGAGATCGAGAGCTTAGGGCACGGTGAGAGACAAATGGGAAATAGGGTTGGGTATTCGAATAAAAACTCAGAAATTAGAGCATTAATTGCAGGGGTATTCGAATACTTGTCGTATGGTATTCGAATACTTTTTGTAAGAGAAAAGTATTCGAATACTTGTCGATTGATATTCGAATACTTTCTGGAGAATGAAAGTATTCGAATACTTTGGTAAAGTATTCGGATACTGCAGTACAAAATGCAGGAAATGAGCAGTGACAGAACTGAGTTTTTGCAAATTTTTCATTTTAACAAACATATAGATGACTGATAGTTTATGATTAGAGCTATGGATGATGATGAATTACTTTTAACATGCTTACCTCCAAGGGTGTGATTGGAACTTCAACATTAAAAGCTTACATTAACACAAGGCATTTGTTCTCCTAGTTTTCCCAAGATGTCAAGTACACAAAGTACCTGCAAATAGACTTTGGGGAAAGCTCCGACGCTCAAGTTAGTGATTTAAAATATGAGAAGAGTGAAAGCATATAGATATATATTTACAAGCATGATGGATCAATTAAGCCAATTTATCGTCTTAGGTTTGTGTAAACATCCTTGGAGAGAGGTTTTGTAAAGATATCCGCCAATTGCTTGGAGGACTCAACATGTTCTAAAACACAATCACCATTTTGAACATGATCTCTTATAAAGTGATGACGAATATCAATATGTTTAGTTCTTGAGTGCATAATGGGATTTTTGGTTATGTTGATAGCACTAGTGTTGTCACACCTAATAGGGATATGATCAAGATCAAGCCCAAAGTCCTTAAGTTGTTGTTTCATCCAGATAATTTGTGCACAACAACTACCGGCCGCTACATATTCCACTTCGACCGTGGACAATGCTACACTATTTTGTTTCTTGCTATGCCAAGAAACTAGTGAGCAGCCAAGAAAGTGGCAAGTGCCACTAGTGCTTTTCCTATCCAATTTGCAATCGGCAAAGTCGGAGTCGGAATAACCTATAAGCTCACATGGAGCTCCCTTTGGGTACCATAGTCCCGCTTGGGTAGTGCCTATAAGATATCTCAAAATTCTCTTTACGGCACTTAAGTGTGATTCTTTAGGATTGGCTTGAAATCTAGCATACATGCACACACTAAACACAATATCCGGTCTACTTGCGGTTAAGTAAAGAAGTGAGCCAATCATACCTCTATATCGAGTGATTTCAACGGGCTTACCTCCTTCATCCTTGTCTAATGTACAAGATGTACTCATAGGAGTGTTAATTGCTTTTGAACTTTCCATTCCGAACTTCTTGAGCAACTCTTTACAATATTTGCTTTGATTGATGAAGATTCCATCTTTCTCTTGTTTGATTTGAAGACCAAGGAAGAAGTTGAGTTCACCCATCATTGACATTTCAAATTCACTCTTCATGGTGTTAGCAAATTCTTCACAAAGTTTAATATTAGATGCATCAAATATGATATCATCAACATATATTTGAGCAAGTAAAATATGATCATTTTTTCTTTTTATGAAAAATGTTGTATCAACCTTTCCTCTTTCAAAGCCTTGTTCGAACTTGCTTAACCTTTCATACCAAGCTCTTGGAGCTTGCTTTAACCCATATAACGCCTTTTTAAGTTTAAAACATGGTTAGGCAAGTCGTGATTTTCAAAACCGGGTGGTTGATCAACATAAACCTCTTCTTGAATATACCCATTCAAAAAAGCACTTTTGACATCCATTTGAAATAGTTTGAAGTCCACCATACATGCAAATGCAAGCAATAATCTTATGGCTTCTAATCTAGCAACGGGAGCATATGTTTCATCGAGATCAATTCCTTCTTCTTGATTATATCCTTTAGCAACAAGCCTAGCTTTGTTTCTAGTAATTATGCCATTTTCATCTAGCTTGTTCCTAAAAACCCATTTAGTGCCAATTATTGAGTAATCATTGGGCCTTGGTACAAGTTCCCAAACTTGGTTTCTTTCAAATTGATTTAATTCTTCTTGCATGGCCAAGAACCAATGTTCATCAATAATTGCTTCATCAATGGTTCTAGGTTCAATTTG